>NC_052167.1:9835470-10093190 GCF_902713615.1 Scyliorhinus canicula | reverse complement strand
TTCCCACTCTGTTTCACTCTCTATTTCGCCTTCCTACCATCTGTTTCACTCTCTTTCTACTTCCTCAACTCTGTTTCACTCTCTTTCTCGATCCTCCACTACGTTGACTCTCTTCTCCTTCCTCAACTCTGTTTCACTCTCTTCTCCTTCCTACACTCTGTTTCACTCTTTCGTCTTCCTACACTCTGTTCACTCCCTTCCTCCACTCTGTTCACTCTCTTTCTCCTTCCTCACTCTGTTTCACTCTCTTTCTCCTTCCTCAACTCTGTTTCACTCCCTTCCTCCTTCCTCCACTCTGTTTCACCTCTCTTTCTCCTCCTCAACTCTGTTTCACTCCCTTTCTCCTTCCTCCACTCTGTTTCACTCTCTTTCTCCTTCCTCAACTCTGTTTCACTCCCTTTCTCCTTCCTCCACTCTGTTTCACTCTCTTTCTCCTTCCTCAACTCTGTTTCACTCTATTTCTCCATCCTCAACTCTGTTTCACTCTCTTCTCCTTCCTCAACTCTGTTTCACTCTCTTTCTCCTTCCTACACACTGTTTCACTCATTTTCTCCTTCCTAACCTCTGTTTCACTCTCTTTCTCATTCCTACACTCTGTTTCGCTCTCTTTCTCCATCCTCAACTCTGTTTCACTCCCTTTCTCCTTCCTCCACTCTGTTTCACTCTCATTCTCCTTCCTGCACTCTGTTTCACTCTCTTTCTCCTTCCTGCACTCTGTTTCACTTGCTTTCTCTTTCCTGCACTCTGTTTCACTCTCTTTCTGCTTCCTACCCTCTGTTTCACTCACTTTCTCCTTCCTACACTCTGTTTCACTCTCTTTCTCATTCCTACCCTCTGTTTCACTTTCTTTCTACTTACTGAACTCGCCAACATTGAGGGCATTTAAAAGTTTATTGGATAAGCATATGGATGATAATGGCATAGTGTAGGTTAGATGGCACTTTAGTTTTTGACTTCCCATGTCGGTGCAACATCGTGGGCCGAAGGGCCTGTACTGCGCTGTATTGTTCTATGTTCTATGACAGGCAATAAAGGGGAATGTTGTAACCTGCCTGCCTACCACTAGCTGGGGACAAATTGCAATCCCAAAATCCTTTGGGAGTATCAGCTTCCCCAATGAGGGGGGCAGAGAAATTATTAGCAGATTCCCTGAATAAATAAAGCTGGCCAGTTTGGAACTGGCTAGAGGAGAGTGAGCAGCAAGGGAGTTGCTGCTGCTGTTGTATATGTATGTGAATGAAATGAAATGAAATGAAAATGAAAATCGCTTATTGTCACGAGTAGGCTTCAATGAAGTTACTGTGAAAAGCCCCTAGTCGCCACATTCCGGCGCCTGTCCGGGGAGGCTGGTACGGGAATTGAACCGTGCTGCTGGCCTGCTTGGTCTGCTTTAAAAGCCAGCGATTTAGCTGAGTGAGCTAAACCAGCCCCAGCTAAACCAGCACCAGTATGTTATTGTAAATAAATGTTATTTCTTTCTATCCTTCAACTTGTGCTGGATTCTTCGTGGCCCTCACAAAACTGGCAACGAGGGTTAAAGTGAATAGCTGTCTACACTGCTGAAGCCACCTCCCTGGATTTTTGTTGGATACAGGTTGGAAGTTATTTTCTATTACACCATGCCTCTATATGAACTTTTGGATGTGTTTGACGCTGCGCTGGAAAGTTGGAACCAGAACGCACAACGGATGCGTTACTATTTCCGGGCAAACAGCATAACCGAAAGTGAGTGCCAGGTGGTCATATTGCTCACCGCCTGCAGCCCGCATACGTTTGTCCTTATGTACCCAGCTGTGCCGGACACCAAAACGTTTGATGAACTTGTGAACTTAGTGGGGCTACATTTTAACAAAACCCCATCCATAATAGTCCAGCGTTACCTGTTTAATACCACTGAGAGTACCCCAGGAGAATCCCTTGCCGACTTTCTATCCAGGCTACGCAGGATTGCGGAGTACTGTGACGATGCTGAGACCTTGTCAAAAATGTTACGGGACCGTCTGGTTTGCGATATTAACAATGTGACCACCCAGAGAAAGTTGTTAGCCGAGCCAACATTGACTTTTCAGCAGGCCATTCAAATAGTATTGTCCCGAGAGAGCGCAGAACGAGGAGTGCAGGAGCTACAGGGAATGGAGGTGCACGCCTTGGGACGCAACCCCTTCTGTCCAAAAGCATCCCCCCGCACCCCTGCGGTACCTTGGGCGGGACAGCGTCCGGATCGACGCCAGTGGCCATCGGACATTCCTCCTCGAAGGGAGCCTTCTCTGGAACCAATGGATGAGGAGCCATGTCCGTATCAGACTTGTGTCGCGGACGCCGGTCCTGAGGGTGCCAGAGGCACCGTCATTCCGACCGAAACTGGGGCCAGCCCAGGGGCCGTACCTTCCATTTGGATGAACCTGTGGCGACTATTCCTGAGGACGTGGAGACGGAGGATGACTTCCTGCAGTTGCATTGTGTGGCTGCTCCCTGTGTGGCCCCCATTAGGGTGACAGTACGGGTCAATGGTCACCCGCTTGAGATGGAGTTAGACACTGGCACAGCGGTCCTCTGTGATTGCCCAGAGGACATTTGACCGCATCAAGCAGGGTATACAAACCCGTACATTAACCGACACACAGTCCAGGTTGGCCACCTATACGGGGGAACCATTGGACATTGCAGGAACTATGACAACCCCTGGTGTTTATGGACGCCAGGAGGGGCTTTTCCCACTTATCGTGGTGCGTGGCCATGGGCCCAACCTGTTGGGTCGTGACTGGTTGCGCCATTTGTGGCTGCAGTAGCAGCACATCCTCCAAACATTTTCTGGAAGGTTGACTGAAGTGCTTGGACAGTACCCAGATGTATTCCAGCCCGGGTTGGGGAAAATAAAAGGGGCCATAGCCCATATCCAAATCAAACCAGGAGCCACGCCGCGCTATTTCGAGGTGCGCCCGGTGCCTTATGCCTTGCTCGAGAAGGTACAAGGGGCGCTCACTCGTTTGGAGACTTTGGGTATTATCAGGCCCGTTCATTCACTAACTGGGCAGCACCAATTGTACCTGTAATGTTGCCGGACGCCACAGTTCGCTTGTGCGGCGACTATAAACTTACAGTGAATACGGCTTCCCGACTCGACCGACATCCAATGCCTCGCATAGAGGATCTCTACGCAAAGCTCGCAGGCAGACCCTAATTTACAAAATTAGATATGAGTCATGCCTACCTACAGTTGGAGCTGGACCCTGCCTCCCAGCCATATGTAACTATTAATACACACCAGGGCCTATATGAATATACACAGTTGCCCTTTGGGGTATCCTCTGCCTGCGCTATTTTTCAACGCCCCATGGAGGGAATTTTGAGAGGTTTACCCGCGTGTCGCTGTCTACTTAGCCAATGTTTTGATTACAGGGATGTCAGAGCAGAACACTTGGAAAATTTGGAGGCTGTCCTTAGTCACTTTTCAGAGGCCGGAGTCCATTTAAGTGGCACAAAGTGCGTCTTTCAGGCGAAGGAAGTTGTCTACCTGGGTTATCGGGTGGACCGCGAAGGTTTGCACCCCGTCGCAGAGAAGGTGCGCGCAATTCAACAGGTCCCTGCCCCGACTGACTATTCGTTTTTTTTCTCAGCCTTGTAAACTATTACGGGAAGTTCCTCCCCAATCTGGCCACTACGCTGGCCCCATTGCACCTTCTGCTGAAGAAGAATCACACCTGGCTTTGGGTTCAGCCGCAAGAAACCGCTTTCTGGCCGGTAAAATTGTCGTCGTCTGGGTTACTAACCGATTAAGATCCTGGAAAGCCTTTGCTCATCACATGTGATGCATCCCCGTATGGTATTGGGGCCGCTCTGTCCCACAAGATGGAGAATGGGGCCGAGCGGACGATAGCTTTCGCCTCCCACACATAGACTGCAGCAGAAAAGAAATACGTGCAGATCGAGAAGCAGGGCCTGGCGGTGGTCTTTGCGGTGAAACGCTTCCACCAGTACGTGTATGGCCGCCACTTCACTATTGTGACTGATCATAAGCCTCTGCTGGGACTTTTCCGAGAGGATAAGCCAATACCGCCCATTGCTTCCGCATGGATCCAGCGCTGGGCTTTGTTGCTCGCTGCATACGAGTATTCTCTGGAGCACAAACCAGGGATCCAGATAGCAAATGCCGACGCACTGAGCCGATTGCCTTTATCGACTGGTCCCATATCGACCCCCATCGACTGGTGAGGTAGTTGCAACCCTAAATTTTATGGACACCTTGCCTATCACGGCATCACAGATCCGTGTGTGGACCCAGATGGAGCCAGTCCTGTCAAAGGTTCGGCACATAGTCCTGTATGGTGGGCAGCATGGACAGCTCCCAGGCAAGTTGCAGGCATTTTCCTCCAAGCTGTCAGAATTTAGCGTGGAAGGCAGTATCCTCTTGTGAGGGACGCGTGTGATTGTCCTGGAAAAAGGCCAGGATCTGATACTGAGAGACTTGCACAATGTGCATCCAGGTGTGACCAAAATGAAAATGTTGGCCTGGAGTTATGTCTGGTGGCCAGGCCTCGACACCGACATTGAGAAGGTGGCCCAAAACTGCTCCATTTGCCAGGAGCATCAGAAGCTTCCGCCGGCCGCACCCCTACATCACTGGGAATAGCCAGGGCGGCCTTGGGCGCGCTTGCATGCGGATTTCGCCGGCCTTTTCCAAGGACCCATGTTCCTTCTATTAATCAATGCCCAGTCTAAATGGTTAGAGGTACATAAGATGGAGGCACAACGTCCTGCGCAATAATTGAGAAGATGCATTTGTCTTTCAGTACGCACGGCCTCCCCAAGGTGCTGGTCACGGACAATGGCACTCCGTTCACAAGTGAGGAGTTTGTGAGGTTCATGAAGATGAACGGCATACGCCATATCCGCACTGCCCCTTACCACCCGGCTTCTAATGGGTTGGCGGAGCGCACAGTGCAGACATTCAATTGAGGCCTAAATAAGCAGTCTTCCGGGTCGATGGACACGAGACTGGCTCGTTTTTTGTTTTCATATAGGACCGCCCCACATGCGGTGACTGGGGTAGCTCCTGCAGAACTCCTAATGGGCCGGAGACTTCGCACCCACCTTAGCATGGTTTTCCCGGACATTGGTGCAAAATTACGCTGCGCACAAGAACGGCGGGGACATGGTTTTTCTCGGCATCATCCGATTCGGCAGTTTACGCCCGGTGACCCAGTGTTTGTTCGGAATTTTGCTGGTGGTGCCCAGTGGGTCCCTGGTGTAATCTTTCGCCAAACGGGCCCTATAGCTTACCAGTTGCAAGCCCACGGTCATCTCCAGTGCAAGCATGTAGACCACGTTTGGTCCAGAAGACCATCCCTCCCAAACATTCCCCGCCCCCGGAGCTCATTTCTACAGCCACAGAGACCAGACACAGTGGAGAGTATTCCTCACAATCTTCCTCTGGTGCCGCACTCAAAGCCTGCGCAGGTCGTGACAGAACCGCGTGGAGATAGAGACGCCTAGATGATGGAGGCAGCGGACTCCAACTCTGAGAAAGAGACACCTCAGAGGGGGAATACTTGGGCCCACGGGCCGTGGATGTACAACCGTTACGCCGTTCATCACGGAAGCGCCGTTCTCTGTCTCATTACACACCACCCAATCCAGCGCCTCGTGCAAATGGTGTCCGGCCTGCAGCAAAACAAATCTGACGCCCTCCTTCACCGGGGTCTTCTGTGGATTCCTTGGACTTTGGGGGGGGAGGGATGTTATAACCTGCCTGCTTACCATTGGCTGGGGACTAATGGCAATCCCACAATCTTTTGGGAGTATGAGCTTCCCCCAATGAGGGTGGGGGTGGTGCGGAAAAATCATAAAGCTGGCTAGTTTGGAACCAGCTAGAGGAGAGTGAGCAGCAATGAAGTTGCTGCTGATGTTGTGTGCATATATATATATATATATATATATATATATATGTTATTGTAAATAAATGGTATTTATTTCTATCCTTCAACTCATGCTGGATTCTTCGCGGCCCTCACAAAAGGTAATGATGGATATTTTTGTGAATGGAAAAGAGTTTCCAGTGGATTTCCACAGGGCTCAGTGTTAGGGCCTTTGCTGTTTTTATTAATGACTTAGACTTAAATGGGGTGGCATTATTGGGAAATATGAATGCGATACAAAAATTGGCCATGTAATTTATAGTGAAGAGGACAGTTGTCAACTCAAGAATAATATCAATGGTATGGTTGAATGGGCAGAGAATGCAAACGGAATTCAATATGTAAAAGTGTGAGGTAATGCATTTGGGGAGATTAAACAGGAAGGTAATATAATAATAATAATCTTTATTGTCACAAGTAGGCTTACATTTGATTTGATTTATTTTATTAGATTTGATTTATTGTCACATGTATCGAAGTACAGTGAAAGGTATTTTTCTGCGGCCAAGGGAACGTACACAGTAGACAAAAAAGAATAATCAACAGAGTACATTGGCAATTGGTACATCGACAAACAGTGATTGGTTACAGTGCGGAACAAGGGGCCAAACAAAGCACATACATGAGCAAGACCAGCATAGGCTGTTGTGAATAGTGTTCTTACAGATCAGTCCGAGAGAGAGTTGTTGAGGTAATAGCTGTGGGGAAGAAGCTGTTCCTATGTCAGGATGTGCAGGTCTTCAGACTTCTGTATCTTCTGCCTGATGGAAGGGTCTGGACAAAGGCAAAGCCTGGATGGGAGGGATCTCTGATAATGCTGTCTGCCTTCCTGAGGCAGCGGGAGGTGTATACAGAATCAATGTGGGAGTGGAAAGCTTGTCTGATGCATTGGGTTGAGTTCACCACATTCTGCAGTTTCTTGCAATCTTGGGCTGAGCATTTGCCATACCCGGCTGTGATGCAGCCAGATAGGATGCTCTCTATCGCACATCTGTAGAAGTTTGTGAGAGTCGATGCAGACATGGCGAGACGTTGTGGGCTTTTTGGACTGTTGCATCATCGTCAGTGGACCAGGACAGACTGGTGATGGGTTACCCCTAGGAACTTAAAGCTATCGACCATCTCCACTTCGGAGCCATTGATGCAGATGGGAGTGTGTGTCGTGCTGCGCTTGCTGAAGTCGATGATCAGTTCCTTGGTCTTTCCGACATTTAGAGAGAGGTTGTTTTCTGTACACCATGCAATCAAGTGATTTATCTCCCTTCTGTAGTCTGATTTGGCGTTGTTTGAGATACGACCCACCACAGTCATATCATCCGCAAACATATAGATTGAGTTGGAGTTAAATCTTGCCACACAGTGGTGTATGTGTATAGGGATTGCAGTAGAGCAGTGTTTTTCAAACGTTTTTTCCGGGAAACCATTTTTACCAACCAGCCAACCTTTGGGACACAACCTGGCCGACCTTTGCGACTCAACCCGGCCAACCTTGGCGACCCACGCCGGCCGACATTTGTAGCGCATGCTGGCCGACCTGCACGACCCACCATTTTCTCTTACCTTGTTTGTTGCTGACAAAAATGGAGAAAATGGTTTTGGATCCCTTTGGCCCCAATGGTCCCTTTGCCCCCCCCCCCCCCCCCCCCCCCCCCCCCCCCACCAAACTTGTGTAAAAAAAGACAGCGGCCGTATTAACAAAATGCGGCCGCACTGCGTATGCATGCCTGATCGTCAATGCGCATGCGCATAGTTTTGCGCATGCGCACCGATGATCGGGCACGCATGCGCAGTGCTGCTGCATTTTTAAAAATATGTTGGTGGCCATTTTAAAGGCTGCTTGCAGCCGGCACAGTTAAAATCGGCTGCTGCGGATGTTGCGTGCGGATTTGCGTGATCGGGAGCGCTGCGACAGATGGCTCCGTGATCCACCCGACACTCGCCGGCGACCCACCCGGGGGTCACGTCCCCGAGTTTGACAATGCCTGAAATAGAGGACTGAGCACACATCCTTGTGGGCTCCGGTGTTGAGGACTATTGTGGAGGAGCTGCTGTTGCCGATCCTGACAGATTGCGGTCTGTTGGTGAGGAAGGCAAGGATCCAGCTGCACAGGGAGGGGTCAAATCCAAGATTGCAGAGTTTGGTTATAAGTCTTGTCGGGATAATGGTGTTGAAGGCGTTAAAAGTGCAATGAAGTTGCTGTGAAATATTGAGTGGGGTTGAGTATTGAGAGACCTTGGAGTGCATAGGTCCCTAAAGGTGCCAGGATGGTGAATGAGGTGATCAAGAAAGCTTATGGACTGCTTTCCTTTAATTGGTGAGGTATTGAATATAAAAGCAGGGGTGTAATGATGGAACTGTATAAAATGCTGGTGAGGCCACAGCTGGATTTATGTGTACAGTTCTGATTGTCACATTACAGGAAGGACATAACTGGAAAGTACAGAAGAGATTTACAAGAATGTTGCCAGGGCTGGAAAAGTGCAGCCGTGGAGGAGAGATTGGATGGTATTATGAGGGACCTAGACAGGGAAAAAATGTTCCCCCTAGCCCAGGGATCACTTACCAGGGAGCACAGATTTAAGATGATTGGTAGAAAGGTTAGAGAGGGCATGAGGAAATGAGGAAACCCCTTATCACCCAGTGCATGCTAGGTGTCTGAGAATTCACCGCCTGAATTGGTGGTTGAGGCTGAAATGCTCAACTCATTGAAAAGCTACCTGGATTTGTATCTCAAGTGTTGTAACCCACAGGCTACAGACCGGCTGCTGGAAAAATGGGATTAAAATGAATGGTTAGTTTATTTTTTCTCTTCTTTGGCTGGTGCAGATGGGCTTTTCCAGCACTATAATTTTTCTATGGTCCTATGGAATTAGTGGAAAATATTTCATGTGGAGCTGACAGCCTCATCCACAGGCTGGAAGGTTGGAGCAAACCACCTCCATTGGTCCCAACTCTATTATACTTTGTGTCATGTGAGAGTACCTTTAAGAAATGAGTGTTTTGTCAGATAGCTGCCGTGATGTCAGAGTGTGGGTGGAGCTGGGCTATCTGTCTTTCACTTCCGTTTTTGAGCAGGCAGCTACAGGGTTTTTAGTTTTGTTTTCAGAGCTGGATAGCTGCAGGAAAAGCAAGCAGCTCTTTAAGGATCTCTCTGCAATATAAAGACTGTCTCAAGATCATTTGGGTGATTTTAAAGTGATAACTGCCCTCAGTAGAGAATTTAAATCTGATTTCTGTGTTAAAAAGAGACTTTGGTCTTATGGATGTTGCCTGGAAAGATTAAGGGTTTCTTCTAGAATATTGCATCGTGGGGATGGTTGGTGTGAATAGTTGTTAAGATGTTTACTGTGGGTTTATAAAGTGTTAACTGGTTTCATAAATAAACATTGTTTTAATTTAAAAGTACTTTAAAGTTCTGTTGCATCACACCTGCACAGGCAATTGTGCTCCCCATAACCACAATCTATTAAAATTTGTGGGTCAGGTGAACTCCATGATACACTTTGGGGTTCTCTAAACCCTGGCCCATAACATTTGTTCATCCTGCCCATTCTCGGGCAGGATGTCCCGCCTCTAAGAGCTGCTGACCAATCAGAACGCCGGCTGCCCATCAGTCCCATGTCTTCCACTGGGAGTGGTGGCCACAGCTGGAACTGCAGCAGTCCCCAGAGCCGGCCCTGAGCTTAGGTGCGTGGGGTTGGGGATTGGCAAGGCCAATCAGGAAGGCTCCGGTAGGGGTGGCCCATGATAAAGGATGTCCTGATGCTCTTCTAAGGCCATAGGGTTCCTGATCAGGAGCAATCCTTCCCCCAAAATGTGCAGCGAGGCTGCCATGTTTTACTGGCAGGTGACAAAATACCAGTGGTGGTAGAAGTGGCCTTTAACTGAACATTAATTGGCCATTAATTGCTTCAGTTGACCAATGGGTAGGTGGTCTGCCTAACACCTATCCTGCCACAGGCAAAATACCAAGAGGTAAGAAGACAATTTATACACACACATTTCCCTGGCTCCTGCTCCCCCGACCCCCCCCCCCCACCCCACCCCCTCCCCACCCCCGGTCCAGTATTCTAGCCACTGTTGAGGTCTGGTCTGGGATCGTAATAACCAGCCTGTAGGTCACACCCAGGTATATTTTTTAAATTGCATTCATGGGATGCGGGCATCACTGACTAGACCAGCATTCATTGCCATCCCTAATTTTCATTGAGAAGGTGATGGTGGTTCAGCTGCAGCCCATCTATTTGCTATAAATAAATCTCTCAAACCCCCTGACTAGATTCCAGGATGCAATTCACTCCTCAGTATCTGTTATTCTATATATGAACCCCATTGAACCCCTCAATAAGAATCCACCCTGTTACTGATTCCCATATTTTTCTGAATATAAACTATCCCAAAACCCTTGATTAGAAACCAGTCTGTAATCTATTCCTGATATGGTATTTCCAAACCAGACATAACAGTGCTATTTCCATTGCCCCACACACACGCGTGTTTACAGCATCCACATTTATATGCTCTTAGTTCCCTACTTTTATATTCATGATTTCCCTTTCACAAAACCATGTTGACGCTTCCTGATCACATCATGATTTTCTAAATATCCTGCTCAAGGTGTTACATTTGCTATTTTCTAATCTGCTGGGCCCCTTCCAGATTCTAAGGAATTTTGGAAAATTATAATAATTCATCTATTCTCTCTGCAGCCACTTCTTTTAAGACCCTTGGATGAAAGTCATCTGGTCCTGGGGACTAGTCACTTTTTTTTAGGTCGAACAGTTTTCCTTGCACTTTTCCCTGCTTTAATGTGAGAGACTTAAGTTCCTCCCTCCCATTCACCTCCTGATTTCCAAATCCACTACTCTGAAAACAAACACAAAATACCTATTCAACGTTTACGCCATTTCCTTATTCCCCATTACCAATTCCCCAGTCTCACTCTCTAGTCTACACGACCAACTCAATTTAATTACTCACTTCAAATACTTGTAGAAACTCTTACAATCTGATTTTGCATTTCCAACTAGCTTTCTCTCATACTTTAATTTTTCTCTTTTTATAAACCTTTGTTGTTTCTTAAAATCTGTCCAATCTTTTGACCTACTCCTAATCTAACCACAGTCTGTAACTCACTCCCAGGAATCTGTTATTCAATATAGACAGGCCCAGCCCCGAACCCCATGATTTGACGCCAGTTTGTAACTCACTCCCTGGTTTATGTTATTGTTTTTATATATACTCCGAACCCTCAATTAGATTCCAGACCCAGGAACCCTACAATTAGATTCAAGCAAGTATTTCACTTCTGGGTATCTGTTATTGCACATATAAAACACCCTGAATCCTTCAATTATTTTCCAATTTGAAAGTCAGTCCCTGGTATTTGTTATTGTATATGTGTACCTCAAACCCCTCGATTAGATCCCAGTTTGTAATTCACTCCCGGGTATCTGTTATTGTTATATATACTCCAAACCCCTTGATTAGATTCCAGTTTGTAACTCACTCCCTGGTATCTGTTATTGTTTATACATATACCCTGGACCCCTCAATTAGATTCCAGTTTATACGCCACTCCTGGGAATTTGTTATTGCATATGTACATATTCCAAACTCCTCAAGATTTCAGTCTGTGATTCACTCCCGGTCATCTGTTATTGCATTTATTGCCATCCCTTAACCCTTTAGTTAGATTCCAACCTGTACTGTCTCCTTGGTACCTGTTTTTCTATATTTAAACTCCCTGACCCTCATGATTCGATTGCAATCTGTCACTCACACACAGGCATTTGTTCTTGTATCTATAAATCTCTCGATCCTCTCAATTAGATTCCAGCCTGTAGCCCACTCCCAGGTATTTGTTATTCGGTTTAGGTTAGAAGTTAATGGAGTTTTGTTTCATCATGCAGGGAGGAGGTGGATAGCTGGTTGGTGTGAATTTGTGACCTTTGTGTTTGAATATTTGTTTCAGTGCGAGGACCATTTATTTCAGGTTAAAAATTAAATGAATGAAGAGTTATTTTCAGTTGATTTATTCGGAATGGAAGCTGGCATTTTACTGAGGGTGGCGACAGCTTGGCATTGATCTGGTTAAAACAGGAGATGTGCGGCTGTGAGCTCCTGCCTTTTTCTTCATGTCCTTGACTCTGTCAGATGCGATGCAGGTTCACAGCATGGCTTCCAGACGATATTTCTGTCACTGAGATGTGCCTCTTGATGAGAAATGCAGGATTTCCTCACCCTCTCATTACCCACCACCGCCCCCCCCCCCCCCACTCACAACACACACACACACATACTCATGCAAACGCACCCTCAGTTTTTATTTTATGTGATTTTTGAACATCCTTTGAAATATTCACACGAAGCAGCAACACAATTAACATTCTCTAATTCAGAGCAGCATTGCATGAAAAACAATCTGAAAGCAGTGGGCCTAGAACTCCTGGGGGAATTGGAAAAGGATCATTTATTTATGCTGTGAGCAGTCTGCCTCCATTTCTGCTTTAGCTTAATGGGAGGTGCCCGTGTGTTTTTAATTCGCTCTGCCCTCTTCCACAGACATTGTTCTATTTTGCGTTTTTCTTTTCGGTGTCAAAGACCTTGCAGTTGCGAACGATCCTTTGTTGCCGATGTGATTTTTTTTGTTGTAGCATATTGCTAGCTTTCAGCATGCATTGTGAGGCAGCTTTGCTGCTGCTGCTGCTGCTGCAACCAGTCCTTCCTCCCAGCAAGCCGATTGGCTTGTGTCCTTAAGTGCTGGGCAAGGGTTGGATACTGACTCGAGATTAACAGGTGCATTATGCTGCTCCTGACGGGCACGAATCGGATGCTTCTCACTTCGAATGTAAAAGGGAGAGGGGATTGTGTGTGTGCATGTGTACATGGGTGTATATGTCTGCGTATTGGAATGCCCGAGTTCTAACAACCTTTGAAGATGCTTTGTGTCTTCCCTACAACGTGTGCTGTCGCCCCGGAGAGTCTGTAAGGGAAAATCAAGGAGAGAGGCGAAAGAGTCCCTGTAGATCGAGGCAGAGAGAAGGATGTGCGTTATGCTGTAGCTGACTCAGCATCTCCTTCAGGACTGCCAACGTTTCATTTGGGTAGATGAATATTCCATGGCCAACTGATCTGCTGCTGACAGAAAACAATATTGTCTTCTAAATGCAATTGCTCTATCTATTTTTCGGATTCTTTGATCCCCTGTCGATGTATTCCTGATGTCTGTCTCTGGACCCGAGGGCTTGGCATTCTCTACAGTATGAGTGAAGGAGGAATCTCTTCAGCTCCACCTGTTTTTCCTGTTGTTTCTGGAGACTCGGAAGGTGCAAATCCGACAGAAGAGCAGGAGGGCTCTCCACCATCCAGGGGGTTACACTGCAGTGGTTGTATTGTGTGGCCTCGACAGCAAACCTGGCTCTGTATTGTTCCTCTTCTGATTGGATTCATTGGGCTGGGACTCAGTCTGATGTTGCTCAGGTGGATTCTTGTTGGTTCGGTTAAGGAATATGTCCCCTCAGATAACTTGGAGTCCAACCGCATTGGGCAAGATCCTATCTTCCTCTCGAAGCCAAGCTCCTTCCCTAAACATGAGGTCACTACTATGTTCACTGGTACAAATACCATCATTAGCACTATTGCTGTGAGTACCCGGGGTACAATCTCGCTCACCCCCAGGATTAGTACACACGGTACAATCCGCTCAACCACTGCCCACCGCAGCCCCCTACCCCCCATGACAACTCCACCTGGTCCACTAACCCCCACAGTATCGGGCACATTACCTTTTCGTCTCACCCCAACTGTCTCACATGTACCAACTTGGCAGGCAGTGCCATTTTCTACCTCTTCTAGCAAATTCTTTCTGCATGACTCCACGCCATCCTGGACACTAATGAAATCGGGGAATCTACCACCGAGATCCATTCTGTCATTGGACCCAAATTTCGTAAGTAAATCAGATCTCAATTCTCTGCTAATGTTGGAATGTAGGGGCTGCACGCTCAATGTATGTTTGTATGTGTGTGATGCTGGGTATGTGAGTGTGTGTCTGAATGTGTGTGTCAGTGTACATGAGATGTGTGTCTGAAGGTGAGTGTGCGTCTGTGTGAGTCTGAGAGTGCATGTGAGTGTGAATATGAGTATGTGCGGGTGTGAGTAATTGTAAGTGAAAGTGTGAGTGTGTGAATGTTTGCATTAGTGTGTATTTGTTTGAGTGTATGTGTTTGTAAGTGTGGATATGATAGTGTGGGAGGGTCTACCTGTGTCTGGGTGTGTGTGTTTGGAGTGTGGTGTCAGAGTGCATTTTCTGTGTGGAGAGAGTGTAGGAATGTGTGTGGGAGTGTGTGCATGAGAGCGTGCTTTTATGTATGGGGAGAGTGTGTAAGGGTGGAGACTATGTGGGAGTGTGTATGTGCAGGAATATGTGTGGGTGTGAATTTGTGTGAATCAAGGAGCTTTGTGGGAGAGTGTGTGTGTTGGGGGACTGTGTGTAGGTGTGTTTGTGTGTGCATGGGGGCAGTGTTAGATTGTGTGTTGGTGTATTTGTGTGTGTGTGTAGGAAGGTGTGAGTGTGTATTTGTGTGTGTAGGGTGTGTGCGTAGGATGGTGTGAGTGTACTTGTGTGGGGGGTATTGCGTGTTGGTGGTGTATTTTTATGGGTGTGTGGGGAGTGCTTATGTGTGTTTATGGGGACTGTTTGACAGCATGTGGGTGTGTTTTATGTGTGTATGAGGGGGCTGTGTGGGTGTGTGTGTGTTCATGTGTGTGTGACGGGTCTGTGTGGGTGTGAGTTCATGTATGGGTGGGGGACCGTGTGGGTGTGTGTTCATGTGTGTGGGTGTGGGGGGAACCCTGTGGGGGGACCGTGTGGGTGTGTGTTCATGTGTGTGGGTGTGGGGGGACTGTGTGGGAGTGTATGGGTGTGTGTTCATGTGTGTGTAAGGGAACTGTGTGGGGAAACGTGTGGGTGAGTGTTCATTTGTGTGTGTAAGGGGTCTGTGTGCATGTGTGTTTGTGTGCTGCACCCTTCAGGGAATTAAAATAATATTAGCAGTGTTTATTTGGGGTCAGTTCTAGCTTTGCAGTAGAAATAACAAACAATAAAAATCACAAAACATTCCGGATTTCAGATTTTAAACCAATAAATGATGATGATCTCCATTCTGATGGTGTTAAAGTGCAATTTTATATACATTGTTTTTTTCCAATGAGATAGGAATCATGTCTGCAAAACAAAGGTTGATGTATATCTGACTGTATGTCAAAATTACTTCTGCCCCCATACATAGTGGAAGTGGTTCAAATAGTATGATGATGCCTGTGTATATTGATACTGATTCCATCCCCATGTATACCGAGAGTGATTGTAAACCTATATATATATGAAGGCTGGCTCCATCCCTAAGTATACTTAGACTGATACTTAAATCTGTGCATATCGAAACTGATGAACTTGGTTTGTATATCGAGTATGATTCACTCCCTGTGTATATTGAGACTGATTCTCTCCCTGTGTATATTGAGACTGATTTACTGCCTGTGTGTATTGAGACTGATTCTCTCCCTGTGTATATTGAGACTGATTCTCTCCCTATGTATATTGAGACTGATTCTCTCCCTGTGTATATTGAGACTGATTCTCTCCCTGTGTATATTGAGACTGATTCTCTCCCTGTGTATATTGGGACTGATTCTCTCCCTGTGTATATTGAGACTGATTCTCTCCCTCGTTGAGTTGGGGAGTACGGAGAATTCAAAATTGGCGCGAAACCAGCGTCAAACCCGATTTCGGCGTCAGAGCCGATTCTCTGGGCGATTGCATTTCACGATTTTGGTGCGATGTCACGGAAATTCCGGCACGGTGTTTCCCATTGTGGGGCACCACACGCCATCAGGAAACTCCCGGTCGGCCGGAAAAATGGAGCAACACGGCGGCGGAGAGTCCAGCCCCATGAGACTGATTCTCTCTCTGCATATATTGAGACTGATTTACTCCATGTGTATCAAAACTGATTCTCTCCATGTGTATACTGAGACTGATTTACTCCCTGTGTATATTGAGACTGATTTACTCCCTGTGAATATTGAGACTGATTCTCTCCCTGTGTATATTGAGACTGATTTTCTCTTGTGTATATTGAGACTGATCTACTCCCTGTGTATATTGAGTCTGATTTACTCCCTGTGTATATTGAGACTGATTTACTCCCTGTGTATATTGAGACTGATTCTCTCCCTGTGTATATTGAGACTGATTGACTCCCTGTGTATATTGAGACTGATTATCTCCCTGTGTATATTGAGACTGATTTACTCCCTGTGTATATTGAGACTGATTTACTCTCTGTGTATATTGAGACTGATTTACTCCCTGTGTATATTGAGACTGATTTACTCCCTGTGTATATTGAGACTAATTCTCTCCCTGTGTATATTGAGACTGATTTACACCTTTTGTATATTGAGACTGATTTACTCCTTGTGCATATTGGGACTGATTCTCTCCCTGTGTATATTGAAATTGATTTACTCCTTTTGTATATTGAGACTGATTCACTCCTTGTGTATATTGAGACTATTTTTCTCCCTGTGTATATTGAGACTGATTCTCTCCCTGTGTATATTGAGACTGATTTACTCCTTTTGTATATTGAGACTGATTCACTCCTTGTGTATATTGAGACTATTTTTCTCCCTGTGTATATTGAGACTGATTTACTCCCTGTGTATATTGAGACTGATTCTCTCCCTGTGTACATTGAGACTGATTCTCTCCCTGTGTATATTCAGACTGATTTACTCCCTGTGTATATTGAGACTGATTTACTCCCTGTGTATATTGAGACTGATTTACTCCCTGTGTATATTGAGACTGATTAACTCCTTGTGTTTATTGAGACAGACTTACTCCCTGTGTATATTGAGACTGATTTACTCCCTGTGTATATTGAGACTAATTTACTCCCTGTGTACATTGAGACTAATTCTCTCCCTGTGTATATTGAGACAGATTTACTCCCTGTGTATATGGAGACTGATTTACTCCCTGTGTATATTGAGACAGATTTACTCCCTGTGTACATTGAGACTGATTCTCTCCCTGTGTACATTGAGACTGATTCTCTCCCTGTGTACATTGAGACTGATTCTCTCCCAGTGTATATTGAGACTGATTTACTCCCTGTGTATATTGAGACTGATTAACTCCTTGTGTTTATTGAGACAGACTTACTCCCTGTGTATATTGAGACTGATTTACTCCCTGTGTATATTGAGACTGATTTACTCTCTGTGTATATTGAGACAGATTTACTCCCTGTGTATATTGAGACTGATTTACTCCCTGTGTACATTGAGACTGATTCTCTCCCTGTGTACATTGAGACTGATTCTCTCCCTGTGTACATTGAGACTGATTCTCTCCCAGTGTATATTGAGACTGATTTACTCCCTGTGTATATTGAGACTGATTAACTCCTTGTGTTTATTGAGACAGACTTACTCCCTGTGTATATTGAGACTGATTTACTCCCTGTGTATATTGAGACTGATTTACTCTCTGTGTATATTGAGACAGATTTACTCCCTGTGTATATTGAGACTGATTTACTCCCTGTGTACATTGAGACTGATTCTCTCCCTGTGTACATTGAGACTGATTCTCTCCCAGTGTATATTGAGACTGATTTACTCCCTGTGTACATTGAGACTGATTCTCTCCCTGTGTATATTGCGACTAATTGGCTCCCTGTGTATATTGAGACTGATTTACTCCCTGTGTACATTGAGACTGATTCTCTCCCTGTGTATATTGAGACTAATTGGCTCCCTGTGTACATTGAGACTGATTTACTCCCTGTGTATATTGAGACTGATTCTCTCCCTGTGTACATTGAGACTGATTCTCTCCCTGTGTATATTGAGACTGATTTACACCCAGTGTACATTGAGACTAATTCTCTCCCTGTGCATATTGAGTCTGATTTACTCCCTGTGTATATTGAGACTGATTTACTCCCTGTGCATATTGAGACTGAGTCTCTCCCTGTGTACATTGAGACTGATTCTATCCCTGTGTATATTGAGACTGATTTACTCCCTGTGTACATTGAGACTAATTCTCTCCTTGTGTATATTGAGACAGATTTACTCCCTGTGTATATTGAGACTGGTTTACTCCCTGTGTACATTGAGACTGATTCTCTCTCTGTGTACATTGAGACTGATTCTCTCCCTGTGTACGTTGAGACTGATTCGCTCCCTATGAATATTGAGACTGATTTACTCCCTGTGTATATTGAGACAGATTCTCTCACTGTGTATATTGAGACTGATTCTCTTCCTGTGTATATTGAGACTGATTTACTCCTTTTGTAAATTGAGACAGATTCTCTCCCTGCGTATATTGAGACTGATTCTCTCCATATGTATATTGAGCACAGTAAGAAGTCTGACAACACCAGGTTAAAGTCCAACAGGTTTGTTTCAAACACTAGCTTTCGGAGCACTGCTCCTTCCTCAGGTGAAGATCCACCTGAGGAAGGAGCAGTGCTCCGAAAGCTAGTGTTTGAAACAAACCTGTTGGACTTTAACCTGGTGTTGTCAGACTTCTTACTGTGCTCACCCCAGTCCAACGCCGGCATCTGCACATCATGTGTATGTTGAGACGGAGTAACTCCCTGTATATATTGAGCGGGATTCTCCGATCCTGAGGCTAGTTGTTGGCGCCGTCGTAAACGCTGTCGCCACGGCCGCAGGATCAACATCTCTGGCCCCTACAGGGGACCAGCCGAGCGCTGGAGCAGTTCACGGCGCTCCAGCTCCTGATCCAGCCGTGGAACGGCCGTAGGGGGATGCGCGCATGTGCAGTGGGTCCGGCGCAAACCCGCGTCTACGCAATCTCACCACTGCATTTCCACGTAGATAGAAGGCCGGGAGACAGAGAGGCCGGCCCGCCTGTCGGTGGGCCCCGATTGCGGGCCTGGCCTCATCGGAGGCACCCCGGGGTTGAACCTCCTCCCCATCACTCGACGCCCCCCGACCCTTCAACACTGAGTTCCCGCTGGCTGAGAGCAGGTGTGGACGGTGCACGGCTGCCGCTCGGCCCATCCAGGCCCGCAAGCCCGATTCGAGCCGGTCGCGGGGATTCTCTGGCCCAGTCCCGGGCTGAGAGAATCCCGCTTATTGAGACCAATTTACTCCCTGTGTATAATTTTTTTAAAAATAATTTTTATTCAAGTTTTTCAATAACAAATTTTCTCCCCACAATCTAAAACAAACAAGGCGTGTTTCCACACCAACACAAGAAAAGAACTCACCCCCCAAAATAAATAATAACAAAAAACCAACAGCAATACAAGAAAGAAGAAAATAACCACATAGCAAACCCACCGCCGCAAAAACAAACCCCCTAACCATCCCCAAGCCCACCCCCCTCCCCCAAGTTGCTGCTGAGACCGACCACTCTCTACCGCATCGCCAGGAAGTCGAGAAAGAGCTGCCACCGCCAAAAGAACCCCTGTACCGACCCCCTCAGGGCAAACTTCATCCTCTCCAACTTGATGAACCCAGCCATGTCGTTGATCCAGGCCTCCGAACTCGGGGGCTGCGTATCCCTCCACCTGTGCCGGGCTACTAGAGACACAAAGGCCAGAATGCCGGCCTCTCTCGCCTCCTGCACTCCCGGCTCCGAAGCTACCCCAAAGATCATGAGCACCCAGCCCGGCTTGACCCTAGACCCGACTACTTCCAACAAAGTCCCCGCCACCCTCTTCCAAAACCTCTCCAAGGCCGGATAAGCCCAGAACATATGGGTGTGGTTCACCGGGCCTCCCGAACACCTCCCGCACCTGTCTTCCCCTCCGAAGAACCGGCTCATCCTTGCCCCTGTCATGTGAGCCCTATGCAGCACCTTCAGCTGGATTAGGCTGAGCCGTGCGCAAGAGGAGGAGGAATTCACCCTCTCCAGGGCGTCCGACCACGTTCCATCTTCAATCTGTTCCCCTAGCTCTTCCTCCCACTTCGCTTGAGCTCTTCTACTGAGGCCTCCTCCTCCTCCTGCATCAGCTGGTAAATAGCCGAGATCTTTCCTTCACCGATCCACGTCCCCGAAAGCACCCTAACTTGCACCCCCCTTGGTGGCAGCCGCGGAAACTCCGCCACCTGCCTCTTAACAAATGCCCTGACCTGCATATACCTAAAAGCATTCCCAAGGGGGAGGTTCCACTTCCCCACCAGCTCCTCCAGAGTCGCGAACTTCCCATCTAGGAAGAGGTCCCCAAACTGTCTGATGCCTGCCCTGTGCCAACTCCCAAATCCCCCACCCATTCTCCCCGGTGCAAAATGGTGATTACCCCGTATCGGGGCCCAAACTGAGGCCTTCACTTCCCCCCTGTGCCGCCTCCACTGTCCCCAGATTTTAAGGGACGCAACCACCACCCGACTCGTGGAGTACTTTACCGGGGGGAGTGGAAGTGGGGCCGTCACCAAAGCCTCCAGTCTCGTACCCGCACAGGACGCCACCTCCAATCTCTTCCATGCGTCACCCTCCCCTTCCGTCACCCACCTGCGAATCATCGCCACATTCGCCGCCCAATAATATCCACACAGGTTGGGCAGCGCCAGGCCCCCTACCTCCCTTCTTCGCTCCAAAAATACCCTCCTTACTCTCGGGGCCTTCCGCGCCCACACGAACCCCAGAATCGACTTATTCACCCGTTCTGAAAAAAGCCTTTGGGATCAATATGGGGAGGCACTGGAAAAGAAACAAAAACCTCGGGAGCACCGTCATCTTAATTGACTGGACCCTGCCCGCCAATGAAAGCGGTAGCGCGTCCCACCTCCTAAACTCCTCCTCCATCTGCCCCACCAGCCTCGAAAAGTTAAGCCTATGCATGGCCCCGCAGGTCCTAGCCACCTGGACCCCAAGATACCTAAAGCTCCTCTCAGCCCTCTTCAACGGGAGTTCACCTATCTCCCTCTCCTGATCCCCTGGGTGCAGGACAAACAGCTCACTTTTCCCCACATTGAGCTTATAGCCCGAAAAGTCCCCAAACTCCTCAAGTATCTTCAGCACCTCTGGCATCCCCTCAGCCAGATCCGCGACATACAACAGCAGATCACCTGCGTACAGCGACAACCGGTGCTCCTCCCCCCCCCCCCCCCCCCCCCCCCCCGCACAATCCCCCTCCAACTCTTCGAGTCCCTCAGCGCCATGGCCAGGGGCTCAATTGCTAACGCGAAGAGCAGGGGAGACCTGCCTCATCCCTCTGGAAAGCCGAAAGTCCGCCGACCTCCTCCCATTCGTCACCACACTCGCCACCGGGGAGCTGTACAACAACCTCACCCAGCTGATGAACCCCTCACCAAACCCAAACCTCCGCAACACCTCCCACAGGTAACTCCACTCCACCCTATCAAAAGCTTTCTCCGCATCCATGGACGCCACTATTTCTGACTCCCCAGCCGCCGGCGCCATCATCATGACATTAAGGAGCCTCCGCATGTTGGCATTCAGTTGTCTCCCCTTAACAAACCCCGTTTGATCCTCATGAATCACCGTCGGGACCACATCCTCCACCCTCCTGGACAGCACCTTTGCCAACAACTTGACATCTACATTAAGGAGCGAGATCAGCCTGTAAGACCCACACTGAAGGGGGTCCTTGTCCCGCTTCAGGAGCAAAGAGATATTTGCCCTGGACATCGTTGGGGGCAGTGACCCCCCCCCTCCCTAGCCTCATTCAGGGTCCTCACAAGCAGCGGGCCCAGCAAATCTGAAAATTTCTTGTAAAATTCCACCGGGAACCCGTCAGGCCCCGGCGCTTTCCCTGTCTGCATACTTCCCAACGCCTCCACCAGCTCCTCCAACTCAATTGGGGCCCCCAAACCCTCCACCCGCTCGTCCCCTACTCTTGGGAACTCCAGCCTATCCAAAAAGCGGTCTATCCCACCTGCTTCCCTGGGGGGCACCGCCCGGTACAGCCCCTCGTAAAAGGATTTGAACACCCCATTGATGTCCTTTCCACCCCGCACCAAGTTCCCTCCTGCATCCGTGGCTCCCCCAATTTCTCTAGCTGCCTCCCGCTTCCGGAGCTGGTGAGCCAACATCCGACTTGCCTTCTCCCCCGTACTCGTGTACCGCCCCCTGCGCCCTCCTCCACTGCGTCTCCGCCTTCCGGGTGGTTAAAATATCAAACACCGCTTGGAGATTGCGCCACTTCCTCAAAAGCTCCTCCTCCGGGGTGTCTGCATATCTCCTATCCACCCTTACCATTTCCTCCACCAGCCTCTCCCTCTCGGCCCTCTCCCCCCTCTCCCTGTGCCCCCAAACAGATATCAGCTCCCCTCTGACTACTGCCTTTAGCGCTTCCCAAACCACCCCAACTTGCACCTCCCCGTTATAGAACATAGAACACTACAGCGCAGTACGGGCCCTTCGGCCCTCGATGTTGCGCCGACCTGTGAAACCATCTGAAGCCTATCTGACCTACACTATTCCATTTTCATCCATATGTCTATCCAGTGACCACTTAAATGCCCTTAAAGTTGGCGAGTCTACTACTGTTGCAGGCAGGGCGTTCCACACCCCTACTACTCTCTGAGTAAAGAAACTGCCTCTGACATCTGTCCTATATCTACTAACCCTCAATTTAAAGCTATGTCCCCTCGTGTTGGTCATCACCATCCGAGGAAAGAGACTCTCACTGTCCACCCTATCTAACCCTCTGACTAGCTTATATGTCTCTATTAAGTCACCTCTCAGCCTTCTCCTTTCTAACGAAAACAACGTCAAGTCCCGAAGCCTTTCCTCGTAAGACCTTCCCTCCATACCAGGCAACATCCTAGTAAATCTCCTTGGTTTCTAGATACCCCTCTATGCCCCTACGGATCCGCCCGCACACTTCCTCATCTGCGAAAAGCCCCACATCCAGCCTCCACAGCGGGAGCTGATCCTTCCCCTCCCCCAGCTCCAGATCCACTAAATGTGGGGCATGATCAGAAATGGCTATCGCCGAATACTCCGCCCCCACCACTCTCGGGATTAGCGCCCTGCTAAGCACAAAAAAATCAATCCGGTAGTACGCCTTATGAACATGGGAGAAAAAGGAGAACTCCCTACCCCCCGGCTCCAAAAACTTCCAAGGGTCCACCCCCCCATCTGATCCATGAACCCCCCTCAGCACCGAGGCCGCTGCCGGCCTTCTGCCCGTCCTAGACTTCGAGCGATCCAGAGCCGGATCCAGCACCGTGTTAAAGTCCCCACCCAGGATCAATCCCCCTGTCTCCAGGTCCGGGATCAGGCCCAGCATTCGGCGCATGAAGCCCGCATCGTCCCAGTTGGGAGCATAAACATTAACCAAGACCACCCGCTCCCCCTGAAGTCTCCCACTCACCATCACATATCTACCTGCACTATCCGCCACCACTTTGGATGCAACGAACAACAGGCACTTACCCACCAAAATTGCCACCCCACGGTTCTTCGCATCAAGCCCCGAGTGAAACACCTGTCCCACCCAACTTTTTCTAAGCCTCACCTGATCCGTAACCCTGAGGTGCGTCTCCTGGAGCATAGCCACATCCGCTCCCAACCCCCTCGTGTGCCAAGACCTGGGATCGCTTCAGCGGACCATTCAGCCCCCTCACGTTCCATGTGACCAGCCAAACCCGGGGGGCCATCCCCCTCCCCCTACGCCGATCAGCCATAGCACTTCCTCAACCCGCCACGCGCTCAGGGAACCCCCCAAGCCCGCTCCCCACGGTGGCAGACCCCCTTCCCAACCCCCCCTTCACCATCCATTCCCTCACAGTCCCTGCAGCAACAACCTGGTACCCCCCCTTCTTCCTCCCCCCCCAAACCTCCCCACCCCCCCACCCCACCCTCCCCCAAACCCAAGCTAGGGCCCCCCCTAGCTGCGTTACCCCTAACATTGTGCTTCCGTGAGTCAGCTAACTTCTGCTGACCCCGGCTACTCCCGCCATAACCACGACCCCCCCCCCCCGACACAACACAGCCACCAATCCCTCCCTACCAGCGCCGGCCCGCCCCCAATTCCTCCGGCGCGGGAAGGAAGCCCGCACTTCCAACCCGAGCTCCGTCCCTCAACCCAACACGCGGGAAAAAGAGGGACACATGACCCATCAGGAGCCCAAACTACTCCCCAACCCACCAGTGGACAAAACAAAACAAAAACACCACAGTAAATAAACAACAGCCCAGAACACAAGCCTGAAAACAACAAAATAGCGAAAATGAACAGGCAACATCAATCAGCAAACACAGCCAATATAGACGACAGGATACACAGGAGGGCAAAGCCTCCAAACAAAGCACATTTTTCCCCAGCCCCCCAGTCCTCAGTTCGAGTCCAAGTTCTCTGCCTGGACAAAAGCCCAGGCCTCCTTCCGGAGAGTCAAAATAGAGCTGGCGGTCCTTGTAAGTGACCCAGAGGCGAGCCGGCTGTAGAAGGCCAAACTTCACTCCTTCCTATGAAGCACTCCCTTCGCTCGATTGAAGCCAGCCCTTCTCTTCGCCACCTCCGTGCTCCAGTCCTGATCAATCCTAACGTCTGTGTTCTCCCACCTGCTGCTCCTCTCCTTCGCCCATCTCAACATGCACTCCCGGTCGACCAAGCGGTGAAAACAGACCAGTACCGCCCTGGGCGGCTCATTCGGCCTCGGCTTTCGCTACAGCACTCGATGGGCGCCCTCCAGCTCCAGGGGACCACAAAACAACCCCGCACCCATCAGCGAGTTCAACATTAGGACCACATAGGCCCCCAAATCCGAGCCTTTCAGCCCCTCTGAGAGGACCAAAATCCGCAGATTCTTCCGGCGGGAGCGGTTCTCCATCTCCTCCATCCTCGCCAGCCATTTCTTGTGCAGCGCCTCGTGCAACTCCACTTTCACTGCCAGGCCCAAAAGCTCATCCTCGTTGTCCGAAGCCTTTTGCTGCAGCTCCCGACTCTCCAAGGCCTGGGCCGTCTGAGTCGCCACCAGCTTGTCCAGCGAGGCCTTAAACGGCTCCAAGATCTCAGCTTTGAGCTCCTTGAAGGAGCGCTGAAGCAGCTCCTGCTGCTCCCGCGCCCACTGCCGCCACGCTGCTGCTGCTTCCCCGCCCGCCGCCATCTTGCTTTTTATGCCTCTCGCCTTCTTCTGCTGAAAAGCATACTTTTGGACCGCTCCACTGCGTGTCCAGTCCATCCACCAGTCGCTGGGCACAATGGCTGTGTTTTCCCCGGGGAAAAGTCAAAAAAGCGCCGTTGCGGGCTCTTAAAAGAGCCCGAAAGTCCAAAAAAAGCAGGAGCTGCCGAACGTGCGGCTTAGCTCCACATCGCCGCCACCAGAAGTCCCTCCCTGTGTATATTGAGACTGATTCTCTCCCTGTGTACATTGAGACTGATTTACTCCTTGTGTACATTGAGATTGAATCTCTGCCTGTGTATATTGAGACTGATTTACTCCCTGTGCAAATTGAGACTGATTTACTCCCTGTGCATATTGAGACTGATTTACTCCCTGTGTATATTGAGACTGATTCTCTCCCTGTGTGGTGTTAAAATGCAATTTTATATACATTGGTTTTTTCCAATGAGATAGGCTTTATGTCTGCAAAACCAAGGTTGATGTATATCTGACTGTATGTCAAAATTACTTCTGCCCCCATACAGTTTAGCACACTGGGCTAAATCACTGGCTTTTAAATGAAATGAAAATCGCTTATTGTCACGAGTAGGCTTCAAATGAAGTTACTGTGAAAAGCCCCTAGTCGCCACATTCCGGCGCCTGTTCGGGGAGGCTGTTACGGGAATCGAACCGTGCTGCTGGCCTGCTTGGTCTGCTTTCAAAGCCAGCAATTTAGCGTTGTGCTAAACAGCCCCTGCAGACCAAGCAGGCCAGCAGCACGGTTCGATTCCCGGACCAGCCTCCCCAGACAGGCGACTAGGGGCTTTTCACAGTAACTTCATTGAAGCCTACTCGTGACAATAAGCGATTTTCATTTCATTTCACATCGTGGAAGCGGTTCAAATAGTATGATGATGCCTGTGTATATTGATACTGATTCCATCCCCATGTATACCGAGAGTGATTGTAAACCTATATATATATATGAAGGCTGGCTCCATCCCTAAGTATACTTAGACTGATACTTAAATCTGTGCATATCGAAACTGATGAACTTGGTTTGTATATCGAGTATGATTCACTCCCTGGGCACGATTCGCCGCAAATGCGGAGAGTCGTGAAGGCTGCCGTGAAACTGGCCATGTTTCACGGCAGCCTCCGCGCCCCCTCCCGGGACCCGATTCTCCCCCCCCGGTCGGGGCTAGCAGCGCGGCCCCGTGAAGCAAGGGTCACGGCAGCTGACGCGCACGATGACGTCAGCCGCGCATGCGCGGATTGGACGGCTCCAACGCATGCGCAGATGACGTCATCACGCATATGCGTCAAACCCACACATGCGCGGTCCGTTATGCCCCTCAGCCGCCCCGCGGACTGATCCTGTGGGGCGGCGGAGGAACAAAGAGCGCGCGGGTTTCGGACCCGCTGCCCGCGATCGGTGCCCACCGATCGTGGGCCCATACCACCCTTGGCAGGGCCGTGGTGCGGCCGTGCCAAACGGTGCCGTGGTTGTCCGGAACGCCACTTTGCGGCCGTTTTCACGAACGGTGAGAGCAAGTGTGTTTGCGTTCTTGAAAACGGCCGTAATTGCCTGGGAATTCGGCCCATCGGCTAGGGAAGAATCGCTGCTCGCCGTAAAAAACGGCGAGCAGCGATTCAAGTCGTGGGGCGGCCGTGGGGGGCGGGGGGGAGAAGAGCGGGAGGTCGGGAAAAATGTCGGGAAGGCCCTCCCGCTATTCTCTGACCCGTCGTGGGCAGCAGAGAATCGCGCCCCCTGTGTATGTTGAGACTGATTCTCTCCCTCGTTGAGTTGGGGAGTACGGAGAATTCAAAACTGGCGCGAAACCGATGTCAAGCCCGATTTCAGCATCAGAGCCAATTCTCTGGCCGATTGCATTTCACGATTTTGGTGCGATGTCGCGGAAATTCCAGCCCAGGGTTTCCCATTGTGGGCCAGCCCCACGGTATCAGGAAACTCCCGATCTGCCGGCAAAACGGAGCATCACGGCGGCGGAGAATCCAGCCCCATGAGACTGATTCTCTCCCTGCATATATTGGGCGAAATTCTCCAACCCCCAGCAGGGTCGAAGAATCGCCTGGGGACGCCTAAAATCCCGCCCCTGCCGTGGCAGAGATTCTCCGCCACCCGGGAAGTGGCGGCGACGGAATCTCACCACTCCGATCGGAGAGGCCCCTGCGGTGATTCTCCGGCCCGGGTGGGCCGAAGTCCCGCCGCTGGGAGGCCTCTCCGCCGCCAAGGTTTGAACCACCTCTGGAACAGCGGGCTCAGCGGCGCGAGCAGTGCCCCGGGGTCATGGGGGGGCGGGGCGATCGAACCCCGGGGGGTGCCCACAAGGTGGCCTGGCCCACGATCGGGGCCCCCCGCTCAGACTCCGGGCCAGTGCCCTGGCTGCACTATCTTCCTCCACGGCCGCCGCGGCCTTCGCCATGGCGGAAGCGGAACAGAACCCCACATCGTGCATGCGCCGACCGGCGAAAGCCTTTCGGCCAGCCCCGCTGCCGGGGGCGCCGGTTTTTTGCGCCAGTCTTCTGGTGCAAACCGCTCCGGCGCGGGGCTGGCCCCCAAAGGTGGGGAGACCTTTGGGGAGGCCCGACCCTTGAGTGGTTGGCGCTACTCCCCTACGCCGGCACCCTCCGTCACGCCGGGTAGGGGAGAATGCCGCCCTTTGAGACTGATTTACTCTGTGTACATTGAGATTGATTCTCTCCCTGTGTATATTGAGACTGATTTACTCCGTGTATATTGAGACTGTTTTACTCCCTGTGTATATTGAGACTGATTTACTCCCTGTGTATATTGAGACTGATTTACTCCCTGTGTATATTGAGACTGATTTACTGCCTGTGTATATTGAGACTGATTCTCTCCCTGTGTATATTGAGACTGATTTACTCCCTGTGTATATTGAGACTGATTTACTCCCTGTGTACATTGAGACTGATTCTCTCCCTGTGTACATTGAGACTGATTCTCTCCCTGTGTATATTGAGACTGATTCTCTCCCTTTGTATATTGAGACTGATTTACTCCCTGTGTATATTGAGAC
The DNA here is from genome assembly GCF_902713615.1 of Scyliorhinus canicula. Classification (NCBI taxonomy): domain Eukaryota; kingdom Metazoa; phylum Chordata; class Chondrichthyes; order Carcharhiniformes; family Scyliorhinidae; genus Scyliorhinus; species Scyliorhinus canicula. The sequence continues at coordinate 10,065,078 of NC_052167.1, read as the reverse complement.
TGATTTACTCCCTGTGTATATTGAGACTGATTTACTCCCTGTGTATATTGAGACTGATTTACTCCCTGTGTATATTGAGACTGATTTACGCCCTGTGTATATTGAGACTGATTCTCTCCCTGTGTATATTGAGACAGATTTACTCCCTGTGTATATTGAGACTGATTTACTTCCTGTGTACATTGAGACTGATTCTCTCCCTGTGTATATTGAGACTGATTCTCTCCCTTTGTATATTGAGACTGATTTACTCCCTGTGTATATTGAGACTGTTTTACTCCCTGTGTATATTCAGACTGATTTACTCCCTGTGTATATTGAGACTGTTTTACTCCCTGTGTATATTGAGACTGATTTACTCCCTGTGTACATTGAGACTGATTCTCTCCCTGTGTATATTGAGACTGATTTACTCCCTGTGTATATTGAGACTGATTTACTCCCTGTGTATATTGAGACAGATTTACTCCCTGTGTGTATTGAGACTGATTTACTCCCTGTGTATATTGAGACAGATTTACTCCCTGTGTGTATTGAGACTGATTTACTCCCTGTGTATATTGAGACAGATTTAGTCCCTGTGTATATTGAGACTGATTTACTCCCTGTGTGTATTGAGACTGATTTACTCCCTGTGTATATTGAGACTGATTTACTCCCTGTGTATATTGAGACAGATTTACTCCCTGTGTGTATTGAGACTGATTTACTCCCTGTGTATATTGAGACAGATTTACTCCCTGTGTGTATTGAGACTGATTTACTCCCTGTGTATATTGAGACAGATTTAGTCCCTGTGTGTATTGAGACTGATTTACTCCCTGGGCGCGATTCTCCGCACCTGCGGAAAATCACGAAGTTGGCCGTGAAAACGGCCGAATTTTGCGACGGCCCGACACGGCCCATTTCCCGAGGTATTCACGTCCGGGAAATGGACTAGGAACGGGGCCGCGTCAATCACGTGAGCGATGGCGCCGGAAAAAAACGGCGACGAGACGAATACGCCCACGGGCGAGCACAGAAACTAGGCCAGGATGTCGGAGCTGAGGAGAGCAGCCCCTCAATTCGTGGAGGCTGATGTGGAGATGCTGCTCGAATCAATCGAGCAGGGGAGGGGCATCATCTGCCCGCGTAGAGGGCATCGCCACCCTGCCAGCGCGGTGCGCCAGGCCTGGCGTGAGGTGGCTGCTGCCGTCAGTGCTGTGGGGCAGACCACTCGCTCTGCTGACCAATGTCGGAAGAAGATGCACGACCTCACCAGGGCTGCCAGGGTAAGTGCCAAGAGGGTGCCCCCGGGTCACAACCATCCCTCCCCCCCTTTACTTAATCACCCACCTCCCTCCCTGGCACGGGGGGTGGAGGGGGATTGGGGCAGAGTGAGTTGAGGGTGGTTCACAAAGTTGTCACAGACCCAGCGCTCTGGCCCCGTGGAGAGATGCAATGGTCTTATTACAACTTGACCCCCAAACTGTGCCAGTATCTGAACGGACTGCTGATACCTGCCGTATTGTAATGATCTACCTATGCCCCCTCCCCCAACAGGACAAGACCGCTCACAACACCCGTGAGCGGAACAAGACTGGAGGGGGTTCGCCCATCCTGCGGCCCCACACCATGTTTGAGCAGAGGGCACTGGACCTTGTTGGGGGATCTGCCACCCGGGAGATTGCGCAATGCGAGGTTGGCGGAGCTGCAACAAGTGAGACAACCCTGCATGACAAACACCCGCCCTCCCCCATCCTCTGTCCCTTCACACACCCTGCCCACTGGGACACCTCCCCCATCCTCTGTGCCTTCACACACCCTGCCCACTGGGACATCTCCCCCATCCTCTGTCCCTTCACACACCCTGCCCACTTGGACACCTCCCCCATCCTCTGTCCCTTCACACACCCTGCCCACTGGGATACCTCCCCCATCCTCTGTCCCTTCACACCCTGCCCACTGGGACACCTCCCCCATCCTCCGTCCCTTCACACCCTGCCCACTGGGACACCTCCCCCATCCTCTGTCCCTTCACACACCCTGCCCACTGGGACACCTCCTCCATCCTCTGTCCCATCACACACCCTGCCCACTGGGACACCTCCCCCATCCTCTGTCCCTTCACACACCCTTCCCACTTGGACTGTCCAGCGCCCGGCCGAGCAAATCTAAATAACTCGTTTCATTCTCTTCCCGAAGACGTGATGCCGAACGACCAGGGCCGTCTGCCTCCAGGCGGACACAGGCATCTGCCCCCACCTCACCCGGGGCCGCACGACAGCGGGTGCCCGATCAGCGGGGAGTCCCATCCTCTCCAACCGAATCTCTGGAGCAGGACGCCCAGAGGGCGGCGACACAGCCAGAGAGAGAAATGGCCTGCGAACGCCCTGCGGCCTCTCAGCGGGCCGATGACATAGAGGAGGCATCAAACCAAGACGAACTCAAGCTTGTGGCACAGCTATCTCCCACACCATCCACCATCCCAGAGACACTCACCCCGGCTGGCCTATTTAGTGATGAGGCTCCTGGGTCACAGTCTGGGTCGCACATCACAGCTGAGCAGGTACAGCAGGTGGAGGTCGGAGCAGCCGAGGGCCCGGACTGGCGGAGGCCAGGCCAGGCCCAGCATGCAGCTGGCTCCCAGACGTTTTCCGAGTTCCTGGACTTTCTCAACCCACCCGCACAGCCGATGCATCAAGAAACCCAGGGACACAATGACAGGATGAGGGCTGTCTTCCAGCATCTGCAGACGCTGTTAGAGGAGTCGAACCGCGTCCACGAGCAGGGAGTGGTGCCGCTCATGGCAGCAACCCAGGCCGACACCGCACGGGTGGCATCCGCGGTGGAGGCAATGGGTCAGGTTATGCAAGGCGTTGGGCTTAATGTGCACGCATCATCCTCGGCCCTGGACAGGTTTGCCCTCTCACAGGCAGCAATGTGCCAGAGCCAACACGACATTGCCGGCGCCCTGCGGGCCATGGCCGAGTCTCAGCAGGTCATGGCCCAGTCGCAGCATGCCATGGCACAGTCCCAGCAGTCAGTCGCGGAGAACATCAACCGCCTGACACATGTGCTGGATGGTGTCGTACACTCACAGGTTTAGATCGCACAGTCCCTGGCGGGAATGTCTAACACCTTGGACTCCGTCTCTGCAAACCTTCGGATCCTGGTGGATACCGTTGCAGGCCCCCAGGACTGGCAGCGCCAGGTGTCAGTGACGCGACGGGGCACCTCCCCGCTCGCACCTCTGTCCCAAAGTGAGGCCCGGGGGCCACCGGGCTCCCCTAGGAAGGAGGAGGTTTTGGGGCCCGTCCCATCAACGCCATCACGGGACATCCCGGAATTCTCGGCCTCCCCCCGTCCCATCCCTGGTGCATCGGGTGGGCAGCAGGCAGAGCAGGGTGGCACAACGTCACCCGAGATGCCCACAGAGCAGCCTGGCCCATCAAGGCCGGGTCGCCCCAGGAAACGCTTGCCGAAGGAGAAACTAGTCGAAGGGGGGCGATTCGCAGCAATCCTCCTCCACTCCTGCTGTACCATCTGGGGAATCACTTAGACGTAGTGGTAGGGCCCGTAAGGCAACAAAGTGAGACACTGAGTAAGTTGGCACGGGTGAAGGGCACAGTTTAGTTGTAGGGGCTAGGGCATCTGTAAATGTTTGTTCACATTAAACGCACTGTTCCACCTTACTTGTAATACCGTGTGATTGTTCCACAGCCACCGGAATCGTGATGGTGACCGAATGTTGCTGGGGTTGACGAGCGGTGAAACTTCGGTGCCGGGTGTGCAGTCCCTGCCCCTACCCCCTCCCACAGCTAGCCCACGCGGGCACATGAAAGAGTGTCCGTGACAATCCCAGCGGCCACCAAGGTGGATGGTTCAGCTATTGCCATGGGTCAGACTCTCTCTAACGATTCTGAGCTCACAGCTCTTCGCAGAGCGGGCTGTCATCATTCCACATGGCACTGATCACACCCGCTGACACAGCCATCGATGTTGTACCATACCGTCTGGACCCAGTGGTAAGGGTGATGTCTAAGTGGAGCAGTGTACACTGAGAGGGGGTGGGGGTGGGGGGGGGGGGGGGGGGGGGCGACTGTGGTGGTGGCAGTTGTGTGTTGACCCTCTGCACGACTAGCGATGCAAGTGGTGGTTTGGTGTTCAGCAGGGACGTCGCATACGACGCGTGAACCATGCTGCCACCAAGGCGTCGCGTGCCCGCCGTCCTCGCCGGGTCCGCCGTGCCGCCTCCTGGACATCACCAGCACCTGGGTCGTGTCTGCGTGCTGCGCCCGCCACTCCACCAGCCTCCTCCTCCTCTGTGCTGGAACCACTGCCACTGGCTTCTCCCTCCGCCTCCTGCAGCAGGTCATCTCCCCTCTGCATCGCGATGTTGTGCAGCGCACAGCAGACCACAACAATGCGAGCGACCCTGTCGGCCTGGTACTGCAGGGCCCCTCCGGAGCGGTCCAGGCACCTGAATCTCATCTTCAGGAGGCCAAGGCAGCGCTCCACCACACCCCTGGTTGCTGCATGGACCTCGTTGTATCGGGTTTCCGCATTGGTCTGAGGCCTCCGTATAGGCGTCATCAGCCAAGACCTCAGCGGATAACCCCTGTCGCCTAGCAACCAGCCCCTCAGCCGGGGGGGACGCCCCTCAAACATCGCAGGGATGTACGACTGCGCCAGTATGTAGGAGTCATACACACTCCCTGGGAACCTTGCACAGACGTTCATGATCCTCATGTGGGGGGTCACATACCACCTGGATATTCACGGAGTATGTTCCCCTCCTGTTTGTGAACACCTCCCTGTCCCCTGCAGGCGGGCGCATGGGGACGTGAACACAATCGATTGCCCCCTGCACCATCGGTATCCCGGCCACGCTGGTAAATCCATGAGCTCGTGAGTCTTGAGTTGCTCGGTCCTCGGGAAAGGTGATGTAGCGGTCGGCGATGGCATAGAGGGCGTCGGTCACATCCCGGATACACCTGTGGACCGATGACTGGGAGATCCCGGAGAGGTCCCCGCTCGGAGACTGGAAGGAGCCGGTCGCATAGAAGTTAAGAGCGACCGTCACCTTGATGGCAACCGGGATCGCGTGTCCTCCCCCCGTTCCACGTGGGGCGAGGTGCGACAGGAGTTGGCAGATATGTATCACCGTCTGCCTACTCAGCCGGAGTCTCCTCCTGCAGGTGATGTCCGTCATTGTTAGGAAAGAGACCCGGACACGGTACAAAACCCTCGGCCTTGGTCGTCGCCTCTGGTGCCATGGCTGCACCCTCACTCTCTCCTCTTCCTCTTCCTCCTCCTCCCCCTCCTCCTCCTCCTCCTCACCATGCTGCTCGACGACAGGCAACTCCTCGGCCCTTCCCTCTGCTGCTGCGGCTGGCCCTGCATCCACTGCGGGTTGTGGCTGTGGATGCTGCTGCATCGCCAAATGCAGTGCAGAGGCCCCAACCACTGCGCAGAACATAGCCGTTCTGTTCACAGACATTGTGCTAACCTACAGAAGGGTGGTGGGAGCAGAGAAACGGGACATGTTAGACGGAGGTTAGTCGACACCTCGGCAGCCGCCTGCCATGGGATACCAGTGTGTCCCGGTGGCCTGGTCGCGCTGCTGACACGCGGGCAGCCTAACCCCTGGTCGCTTTCTGCATCCAACAGGCAGTTAGCTACATCCTCTTCACCGGTGTGTCAGTGGCCTGTGGCCGTAAGCCACAGGGCAAACAGCGGCCTTGTCCTCGTGACCGGCACGCCATGGCATGGTGGCAGACATTTTGTTACGGGGTTGGATGGCTCACTCGCTACCTAACCCCCCCCACTCCCACTCCCCCTCCCCCCTCCATCTCCCCCACTGCCCTCTCCATCTCCCCCACTCCCCACTCCCCACTCCGTCCCCCTCACTCCCCTCCTCCGTCTCCCCCACTGCCCCCCCCGTCTCCCCCACTTCCCCCCGTCCCCCCCACTCCCCCCTCACTCCCCCCTCCCCCCTCACTCCCCCACTCCCCCCTCACTCCCCCCCTCCGTCTCCCCCACTCCCCCACTCCCCCACTCCCCCCTCACTCCCCCACTCCCCCCTCACTCCCCCACTCCCCCACTCCCCCCTCACTCCCCCCTCCGTCTCCCCCACTCCCCGACTCCCCCCTCACTCCCCCACTCCCCCACCACTCCCCCACTCCCCCCTCACTCCCCCCCTCCGTCTCCCCCACTCCCCGACTCCCCCCTCACTCCCCCACTCCCCCACCACTCCCCCACTCCCCCCTCACTCCCCCCCTCCGTCTCCCCCACTCCCCCCTCCGTCTCCCCCACTCCCCCCTCACTCCCCCCCTCCGTCTCCCCCACTCCCCCACTCCCCCCCTTACTCCCCCACTCCCCCCTCACTCCCCCACTCCCCCCCTCACTCCCCCACTCCCCCCCTCACTCCCCCACTCCCCCTCACTCCCCCCTCCGTCTCCCCCGCTCCCCCCCCTCCGTCTCCCCCGCTCCCCCCCTCCGTCTCCCCCACTCTCCCCCTCCGTCTCCCCCACTCCCCCCTCCCCCACTCTCCCCCACTCTCCCCCACTCTCCCCCTCCGTCTCCCCCACTCCCCCCTCCCCCACTCCCCCTCCGTCTCCCCCACTATCCCCCTCCGTCTCCCCCACTCCCCCCTCCGTCTCCCCCACTCCCCCACTTCCCCCCTCCGTCTCCCCACTCCACCCCTCCGTCTCCCCCACGCCCCCCCTCACTCCCCCCCCTCACTCCCCCCCTCCGTCTCCCCCACTCCCCTCCTCCGTCTCCCCCACTCCCCCACCCGTCTCCACCACTGCCCCCCCCTGTCTCCACCACTGCCCCCCCATCTCCACCACTGCCCCCCCATCTCCACCACTGCCCCCCCCCCCCCCCCCCCCCCCGTCTCCACCACTGCCCCCTCCGTCTCCACCACTGCCCCCCCCGTCTGCACCACTGCCCCCACTCTGGACCCCCCTCCCGTTCTCAGGAATGCCTTCTCCGTTGTGGCCAGACTCGAGCGGTGCGCAGAGTGGTGCCCTAACCTTCTCCGAGCTGTCGTCAGCCAGCCCGACTGGTTGACAAACTTAAAAAGCAGGTGTGTTTCACGCCGTGCAAACAGGGCGCGATGACGTCGGGACTTCGGCCCATTCGGGCCGGTGAATAGCGGGGGGGGCTATTAGTGGAGATTCTGGTCGTGTCGGGGGCGGGAAGGAGGCGTTTGTCGGGAATGGCGACTCCGAGGTTTTGCGGGGTTCGGAGAATAGCGGGAGGGCGTCGGAACAGCGACGCCCGCTATTCTCCGAACCGTCGTGAGTCCGGAGAATCGCGCCCTACATGTGTATATTGACACTGATTCTCTCCCTGTGTACATTGAGACTGATTTACTCCCTGTGTATATTGAGACTGATTTACTCCTTGTGTACTTTGAGACTGATTTACTCCTTGTGTATATTGAGACTGATTTACTCCCTGTGTATATTGAGACAGGTTTACTCCCTGTGTATATTGAGACTGATTTACTCCCTGTGCACATTGAGAATGATTTACTCCCTGTGTATATTGAGACAGGTTTACCCCCTGTGCATATTGAGACTGATTTACTCCCTGTGTATATTGAGACTGATTTACTCCCTGTGTATATTGAGACTGATTTACTCCCTGTGTATATTGAGACTGATTCTCTCCCGGTGTATATTGAGACTGATTCACTCCCTGTGTATATTGAGACTGATTTACTGCCTGTGTATATTGAGACTGATTTACTCCTTGTGTACTTTGAGACTGATTTACTCCTTGTGTACATTGAGACTGATTTACTCCCTGTGTATATTGAGACTGATTCTCTCCCTGTGTATATTGAGACTGTTTTACTCTCTGTGTATATTGAGACTGATTTACTCCCTGTGTATATTGAGACTGATTCTCTTCCTGTGTATATTGAGACTGATTTACTCCCTGTGTATATTGAGACTGAATTACTGCCTGTGTATATTGAGACTGATTCTCTCCCTGTGTATATTGAGACTGATTTACTCCCTGTGTATATTGAGACTGATTTACTCCTTGTGTACTTTGAGACTGATTTACTCCCTACTTATATTTAGACTGATTCTCTCCCTGTGTATATTGAGACTGATTTACTCCCTGTGTATATTGAGACTAATTTACTCCCTGTGTATATTGAGACTGATTCTCTCCCTGTGTATATTGAGACTGATTTACTCCCTGTGTATATTGAGACTGATTTACTCCCTGTGTATATTGAGACTGATTCTCTCCCTGTGTATATTGAGACTGATTTACTCCCTGTGTATATTGAGACATTCTCTCCCTGTGTATATTGAGACTGATTTACTCCTTGTGTACTTTGACACTGATTTACTTCTTGTGTACATTGAGACTGATTTACTCCCTGTGTATATTGAGACTGATTCTCTCCCTGTGTATATTGAGACTGATTTACTCCCTGTGTATTTTGAGACTGATTTACTCCCTGTGTACATTGAGACTGATTTACTCCCTGTGTATATTGAGACTGATTCTCTCCCTGTGTATATTGAGACTGATTCTCTCCCTGTGTATATTGAGACTGATTTACTCCTTGTGTACTTTGAGACTGATTTACTTCTTGTGTAAATTGAGACTGATTTACTCCCTGTGTATATTGAGACTGTTTTACTCTCTGTGTATATTGAGACTGATTTACTCCCTTTGTACATTGAGACTGATTTACTTCCTGTGTATATTGAGACTGATTCTCTCCCTGTGTATATTGAGACTGATTCTCTCCCTGTGTATATTGAGTCTGATTTACTTCCTGTGTATATTGAGACTGATTCTCTCCCTGTGTATATTGAGACTGATTTACCTCCTGTGTATATTGAGACTGATTTACTCCCTGTGTATATTGAGACTGATTTACTCCCTGTGTATATTGAGTCTGATTTACTTCCTGTGTACATTGAGACTGATTCTCTCCCTGTGCATATTGAGACTGATTTACTCCCTGTGTATATTGAGACTGATTTACCTCCTGTGTATATTGAGACTGATTTACTCGTTGTGAAATGAAAAATGAAAATGAAAATGAAAAATGAAAATCGCTTACTGTCATGAGTAGGCTTCAAATGAAGTTACTGTGAAAAGCCCTTAGTCGCCACATTCCGGCACCTGTTCGGGGAGGCTGTTACGGCAACCCCCCCCCCACTCGCAACCTCCCCCCCACTCGCAACCCCCCCCCCCCACTCGCAACCCCCCCCCACTCGCAACCCCCCCCCCACTCGCAACCCCCCCCCCCCCACTCGCAACCCCCCCCCCCCACTCGCAACCCCCCCCCCCACTCGCAACCCCCCCCCCCCACTCGCAACCCCCCCACTCGCCCTCGGACACTGAACGGCGTCAACCATCATCAATGGACTTCGGCCCATCCGGGCGCCCCAGGAATGCGGACTATTTGGCTAATGGTAAAATTCTTGGTAGTGTGGATGAGCAGAGGGATCTCGGTGTCCATGTACATAGATCCCTGAAAGTTGCCACGCAGGTTGATAGGGTTGTGAAGAAGGCCTATGGTGTGATGGCCTTTATTGGTAGAGGGATTAGTTCCGGAGCCATGAGGTCATGTTGCAGCTGTACAAAACTCTAGTACGGCCGCATTTGGAATATTGCCTACAGTTCTGGTCGCCTCATTATAGGAAGGACGTGGAAGCTTTGGAACGGGTGCAGAGGAGATTTACCAGGATGTTGCCTGGTATGGAGGGAAAATCTTATGAGGAAAGGCTGATGGACTTGAGGTTGTTTTCGTTAGAGAGAAGAAGGTTAAGAGGTGACTTAATAGAGGCATACAAAATGATCAGAGGGTTAGATAGGGTAGACAATGAGAGCCTTCTCCCGCGGATGGAGGTGGCTAGCACGAGGGGACATAGACTTAAATTGAGGGGTAATAGATATAGGACAGAGGTCAGAGGTAGGTTTTTTACGCAAAGAGTGGTGAGGCCGTGGAATGCCCTACCTGCAACAGTAGTGAACTCGCCAACATTGAGAGCATTTAAAAGTTTATTGGATAAGCATATGGATGATAATGGCATAGTGTAGGTTAGATGGCCTTTAGTTTTTGACTTCCCATGTCGGTGCAACATCGTGGGCCGAAGGGCCTGTACTGCGCTGTATCGTTCTATGTTCTATGTTCTAGATGGGGGGATTGGTTGGGTAGATCCGTGGAGGTTTGGACGGCCAAGAGCGAAGGAGTTTTCTTTTTACTCCTATGTTCACAAAGTGTACTCCCGGATTGATTTTTTCATTTTGAACAAGGCTTTGCTAGCGGGAGTGGTGGATGCCGAGTATCCAGCGATTGTTGTGTCGGACCACGCCCCACACTGGGTAAATTTACGGGTGAGCAAGGAGGGGGGTCAGAACCTGCAATGGAGATTGGATGTAGGACTGTGAACAGATGAGGTGGTGTGCAGGTGGGTGATGATGCCATCTAGAATTATTTGGAGATATACGGTGGTATGGGAGGCACTGAAGGCAGTGGTTAGGGGGGAGCTAATTTTGATTCGGGCTCATTGGGAGAAGGTGGAGCAATGATGGACAGGCTGGTTAGGCAGATTCTCCAGGTGGATAGAAGGTACTCCAAAGCCCCGGAGGCGCGGTTGTTGAAAGAGCAGCAGAAGCTGCAGATGGTGTTTGGTCTGATTTCCACAGGAAAGGCGGTGGGGCCATTGAGGAAGGCGAGAGGGGAGATTTTTGAGTATGGTGAGAAGGCCAGTAGGATGCTAATGCATCAGCTCAGGAAAAGGGAGGCGGCCACGGAGATAGGAAGAGTGAAGGACAGAAGGGGGCGGGGGGAACATGGTCTTGGACCCAGTGGGGGTGAACAGGGTGTTCAAGGAGTTTTACAGTCGGGTTGTATGAGTCAGAGCCCCCCCCGCTGGGGTAGAGGGGATGAGGCAGTTTTTGGAAGGGGTGAAGTTTCTGAAGGTGGAGGAAGGGTTGGTGAAGGGGTTGGGATTGTAGAAGTAGAGCGATTGGAGTCCATGCAGTCGGGTAAGGCCCTGGCACTGGACGGCTACACAGTGGAATTTTACAGGATGTTTTCTGGAATGGTGGGCCCGCTGCTGGTGAGGGAATTTAATGAGGCAAGGGAGCGGGGTGTCCTTCCCTCAACAATGTCACAGGTGTCATAATATACACATCAGTATATAATGGTGCAGAGACACACACTGACTGACTCACTGCAATACCAATCAACACACACAACATAGCAGCCAATCACCAGTTAGGGCACGGTCATTATGAAGCCAGAGGGCAATAGTTTTCCCGCTCATTCGGGATGCAGCCTCTGAGACAGACAGAGCTCGCAGTCAGTAGCACAAACATCCACCATGTGCTAGCAGTATAGGCTGGTCAGGTTAGGCATAGGTCTTCAATCAATCTAGCATAGTGTCGACCCACAGTGCAAGTATGTTTAACAGCTCTTAGTTAAATAAAATAGAGTTGTACTATTACAAGTGTTGGCAGCCTGTCTATGTTACTGCTAAGGTAAACGCAGTCTCCACAGATCCAGAGTACCCAACACATCAACAGGCTTTGATTTCATTGATCCTGAAGCAAGAGAAGGGCCCTGAACAATGTGGGTCACACAGACCAATCTCCCTATTAAATGTTGATGCCAAATTGCTGGCCAAACTTCTGGTCTAGAGGATAGAGGATTGTGTGCCGGGGATGATAGGGGAAGACTAGACAGGGTTTGTCAAAGGCAGGCAGCTCACGGCCAATGTAGAAGGCTCCTGAATGTGATCATGATGCTTTCCAGGGGGGGTGGGGGTGGAGGCGGTGGTTACTATGGTCGCAGAGAAGGCCTTTGACTGACTGGAATCAAATTATTTGTGGGAGATCCTGGGACGGTTTGGGTTAGGGAAGGGCTTTATTGACTTGGTTTGGTTGCTGTACTAGGCACCGGTGGCGAGTATGCGGACGAACCAGGTGAGTTCAGACTACTTTAGACTGCATCGGAGGACAAGGCAAGGATGTCCTCTCTCCCTACTGTTGTTTGCCTTGGCTAGCGAGTGAATCAGGTGATATCTGGGGTTGTGTGGGCGGGTAAAACGCCGTGAGTAAAGAAAGTGCTCCTGGAGCAGAGCCGAGGAGTTGGGGGGTGGAGGGTTGAGACTGCCGAACTTAAGGAACTACTACTGGGTGGCAAATATAGCCATGATTAGGAAGTGGTTAGTGGGGGAGGGGTCGGTGTGGGAATGGGTGGAGGCGCCCTCATGTAATGGTACAAGTTTAGGGGCATTGATAATGGCTCCTCTGCCGTTCTCGGCGGCCCGGTACTCCACAAGCCCGATGGTGGTGGTGGTGGCTCTGAGAGTTTGGGGCCATGGCGGAGGCATATGGAAGTGGAGGGAGCATCGGTGTGGGCTCCAATTTGTGGTAATCACCGGTTTCTCCCGGGGAAGATTGATGGGGGGTTTTGGAGGTGGCAGCGAGCAGGGATTGAAAGGCTGGGTGACCTGTTTATTGATGGGAACTTTCCCTGTTTGGAGGATCTCGAAGTGGAGTTTGAATTGCCGGGAGGGAATGGGGTTCGGTATCTGCAGATAAGGGATTTTGTGCGAAGGCAGGTTTCGATCTTTCCGCTTCTACTGCCGCAGGGGATACAGGACGAGGTACACAGAACATAGACCAGTACAGCACAGTACAGGCCCTTCAGCCCACGATGTTGTGCTGACCATTTATCCTAATCTAAGATCAACCTCAGCTGCATCCCTTCAATTTACTGTTGTCCATGTGCCTGTCTAAGAGCCCTAACGACTCTGACTCCACCACCTCTGCTGGCAGTGCATTCCACACACCCACCACTCTCTGTGTAAAGAACCGACCTCTGACATCTCCCCTATACCTTCCTCCAATCACCTTAAAATTATGTCCCCTTGTGACAGCCATTTCCGCCCTAGGGAAAAGTCTCTGGCTATCCACTCTATCCATGCCTCTCATCACCTTGTACACCTCTATCAAGTCACCTCTCTGCCTTCTTCACTCCAGTGAGTAAAGCCCTAGCTCCCTCAATCTTTCTTCATGAGACATGCCCTCCAGTCCAGGCTGCATCTTGGTAAATCTCCTCTGCACCCACTCCAAAGCATCCACATCCTTCCGATAATGAGGCGACCAGAACTGGACACAATATTCCAAGTGTGGTCTAACTAGGGTTTTATAAAGCTGCAGCAAAACCTCGCGGCTCTTAAACTCAATCCCCTGTTCATGAAAGCCAACACACCATACGACTTCTTAACAACCCTATCAACCTCGGTGGCAACTTTGAGGGATCTATGTACATGGACCCCAAGATCCCTCTGTTCCTCCAGACTGCCAAGAAGCCTGCCTTTAACCCTGTATTCAGCATTCAAATTCGACCTTCCAAAATTAATCACTTCACATTTATCAAGGTTGAACTCCATCTGCCACTTCTCAGCCCAGCTCTGCATCCTGTCAATGTCCTGCTGTCACCTGCAACAACCCTCAACACTATCTACAACTCCACCAACCTTTGTGTCATCGACAAACTTACTAACCCACCCTTCCACTTCCTCATCCAAGTCATTTATAAAAACTGCAATGAGCAGAGGTTCCAGAACAGATCCTTGCGGGACACCACTGGTCACTAACCTCCATAAAACATTATAGCACAGTACAGGCCGGCCCTCGATGCTACCAAGAATCTTACCATTAGCCCAGTACTCTGTCTTCCTGTATTCTTTTCTCTATTCCAGGCGGAATACTTTCCATCCACTACCACTCACCGTCTTCTTTTGGCCAGCCAATTCTGCATTCAGTCAGCCAAATTTCCCTGTATCCCATGCCCCCTAACTTTCTGAATGAGCCTACCATGGGGAACCTTATCAAATGCCTTACTGAAATCCATACACACCACATCCATTACCCTGACCTTCATCAATGTGTCTAATCACATCCTCAAAGAATTCAATGAGGCATGTGAGGCATGACCTGCCCCTCACAAAGCCATGCTGACTATCTTTAATCAAACTATGTTTTTCTGAATAATCGTAAATCCTATCTCTCAGAATCTTTTCCAATATTTTGCTCACCACAGCCGTAAGACTGATGGGTCTGTAATTCCCAGGAATTTCCCTATTCCCTTTCGTAAACAGGGGAACAACAGTCGCCTCCCTCCAATCATCCGGTACTACTCCAGTGGAGAGTGAGGGCGCAAAGATCATCTCCAACAGTGCAGCAATCTCCTCCGTCGCTTCCCGTAGTAACCTGGGTATATTCCGTCAGGCCCAGGGAACTTATCTATCCTGATGCTTTTCAAAATTTCCATAACATCCTCCTTCTTAATATCAACCTGTTTGAGTCTATTAACCTGGTTCACACTGTTCTCATGCATAACAAGGTCCCTCTCTCGAGTGAATACTGAAGCAAAGTATTCATTTAGGGCTTCCCCATCTCCTCAGACTCTAGGTACAAGTTCCCTCCACTATCCCTGATCGGCCCTACTCTCACTCTGATCATCCTCTTATTTCTCACATAGGTATAGAACTCCTTGGGGTTTTCCCTGATCCTTCCAGCCAGGGCTTTTTCATGCCCCCTTCTAGCTCTCCTCAGTCCATTTTTGAGTTCCTTCCTGGATACCTTGTAACCCTCTGGAGCCAAGTCAGATCCTTGCTTCCTTAACCTTACGTAAGCTTCCTTCTTCCTCTTGACTAGAAGCTCCACTTCTCTTGTCATCCAAGGCTCCTTTACCTTACTATTCATTCCTCATCCCAGTGGGACAAAACTATCCAGCACTTGCAGTAAGTGCTCCTTAAACAACTTCCACATTACTGTTGTGCATATCCCCAAGAACAATTGTTCCCACTTTATGCCCCTTAGCTCCTGCCTAATAGCAGTATAATTCCCCCTCCCCCAATTAAATACCTTCCCATACTGTCTGTTCCTATCCCTCTCCATGACTATGGTAAAGGTCAAGGAGTTGTGGTCACTGTCACCAAAATGCTCTCCCACCGAGACATCTGACACCTTGCTAGGTTCGTTGCCGAGCACCAAGTGCAATATGACCTCCCCCCTAGTTGGCCTATCTACATATTGA
The DNA here is from genome assembly GCF_902713615.1 of Scyliorhinus canicula. Lineage (NCBI taxonomy): Eukaryota > Metazoa > Chordata > Chondrichthyes > Carcharhiniformes > Scyliorhinidae > Scyliorhinus > Scyliorhinus canicula. The sequence goes on along the minus strand of NC_052167.1, from coordinate 10,049,993 downwards.
GTCAGGAATCCTTCCTGTACACACCTGACAAAATCTGCTCCATCCAAACCATTTGCACACAGGAGGTTCCAGTCCATATTGAGGAAGTTGAAGTCACCCATGACAACTCTGTTACTTCTGCCGCCCAATCTGTTCCTCTATCTCTCTGCTGTTATTGGGGGGTCTATAGAAAACTCCCAATAAAGTGACTGCTCCTTTCTTGATTCTGACTTCCACACATACTGACTCAGTAGACAAACCCTCCTCAACTATCTCCTTTTCTGCAACTGTGATGCACTCCCTAATCAACAATGCCTCCCTCTCCTCTCTTACCTCCCTCCCTATTCTTCCGAAAACATCTAAACCCCGAAACGTCTAACAACCATTCCTGCCCCTGTGAAATCTATGTCTCCATAATGGCCACAACATCATAGTTCCAAGTACTGATTCATGCTCTTAAGTTCATCTCCCTTATTCCTGACACTCCTTGCATTGAAACAGACACACTTTAACCCATTCCACTGAGTGCCACTTTGCCCTATCAACAGTCTATCCTTCCTGACAGACTTGCTGCATATATCCCTGTTCAACAGCTACCCTACCCTCTGATCCATAGCTCTGGTTCCCATCCCCCTGCCAAACTAGTTTAAACCTTCCCGAAGAGCTCGAGCAAATCTCCCACCCAGGTGTCCCTCCAGTTTAGGTGCAATCTGTCCTTCATGTACATGTCACACCTTCCCCAGAAGAGATCCAATGATCCACATACCTGAAGCCTTCCCTCCTGCACCAGCCCTGTAGTAATGTGTGATGTGTTGTGTAGGCTGGGTCTGGATGGACTGCGCTTGATGCAGTGTAGCAAGAGACAGACTTCCAACACTCAATGAAATGCAACACGATTTTATTTAACAGCTAACTATTTACATATCTGACTGTGGGTTGACACTATGCTGGCTTGACTGGAGACCTGAGGTTCGCCTGACCAGACTTGCTGACTACCACATGGTGTGTGCCTTGACTAATGTTCACGAGCTCTGACTATCCCAGAGGCTGGATCCCGAAAGAACGGGAAAGCTGGTGCCCTCTGGCTTTATAGTGGTCGTGTCCTGTCTGGTGATTGGCTGCTGTGTTCTGTGTGTTTACTGGTCGTCCTGTGTGTCAATCACTGCCTGTCTGCACTCCATTGTATACATAGATGTATATTATGACACCGTGTTCAGCCTCACTTGCTCTCTGTTCCTTGTCTCCTTCCATGTGGCACCGGTAGCAATCCTGAGATTACTACTCTGCTTGTCCTGGTCTTTAGCTTCCAACCTAACTCCCTAAAATCACTTTTTAGATCCTCATCCCTTTTCTTAGCCTATGTGCACCACGACTTCTGGTTGCTCCCCCTCCCCCTTAAGAATCCTGTTGACTCGATCCGAGACATCCCTGGCCCTGACACCTAGGAGGCAATATACCATTCGGGAGTCTTGTGTGCGACCACAGAATCTCCTATCCATTCCCCTAATCATTGAGTCTCCTATCACTATTGATTTTCTATTCTCCCCCCTTCCCTTCTGAACCACAGAGCCAGACTCAGTGCCAGAGACCTGGCCGCTAGGGTCTTCCCCCAGTAGGTCATCCCCCCCCCCCCAACAGCATCCAAAACGGTATACTTGTTTTGAAGGGGAACGGCCACGAGGGATCCCTGCACTGTCTGCCTGTTCGTTTTCTCTCCCCTGACTGTAACCCAGCTACTCTTGCCCTGTACCTTGGGTGTGGCTACCTCCCTGCAACTCTTCTCTATCACCCCCCTGCTTCCCGGATGATCAGAAGTTCATCCAGCTCCAGCTCCAGTTCCCTAACACGGTCTCTGAGGAGCTGGAGTTGGGTGCACTTCCCGCAGGTGTAGTCAGCTGGGACTCTGGTGGTATCCCTCACCACCCACGTTCTACAGGAGGAGCATGCAACTGCCCTAGCCTCCATCCCCTGTGAACCAGCTGGAACTCTGCCCTCCGACTCTGCTCCCAGTCAGCTGCAGTCTCTGTAAACTCCCGGCTCCCTTCATGCTCTTTGAGGAAATGTAGAAAATGAAACAAAAGGAGCACCTTGCTCTCTCCTCACCAAACTCCCTCTGTCACCAAACTCTCACTATAACACTCAAATACACCCAAATTCAGCACTCAGCGCAAACAAAGTCAGCACTCTAAGATGGCTCACCTTTATACTGTCTGACTCTAGCCTCTGAAAACTGGTCTAAACCAATTAACTAATTAACAAGGTAGTTTGTAGAACAGGAGTGGGGAGGGGGAGGTATCAGAAATCTACAAAGAACTTATGGAGTGGGGGGAAACCCAGATAAGTGAGCTAAAGGGTAAATGGGAAGATGAGTTAGGAAAGGTGTTAGAAGCAGGTCTGTGGGAGAATGCCCTGTGCAGAGTCAACGCAACCTCATCATCTGCCAGGCTCAGCCTGATACAATTCAAGGTGGTACACTGGGCACACATTGTGCTGGCCCGGATGAGCAGGATTTGTGGCATGGAGGAGGTGTGTGTGAGGTGTGCAGAAGGGCCGCAAATCATGTTTGGCATGTCCGAATCTCAGGGGATTCTGGCAGGGATTTGCTGATGTCATGTCCACGGTACTAAAAATGAGGGTGGCGCAGAGTCCAGAGGTGGTGATTTTTGGAGTGTCGGAAGACCCGGGAGTCCAGGGCCTTTACCTCCTTGGTAGTCTGGAGATGGATCTTACCAGCGTGGAGGGACTCGAAGCCCCCTAAATCTGGGGTATGGGTTAGCAACATGGATGGGTTTCTCAAGCTTGCAAAATTATGTTCGCCCTGAGAGATTCAATGTTCGGGTACGTTCGGAGATGGCAGCTGTTTATCGACTTTTTTGGAGAAAACTAAACTGTCAGCAGATTCAATAAGGGGGGGGGGGGGGGGGGGATCAGAAGTAAGAGTGTGTTGGGGGAGTTAGATTATTTTTGTCTAGCTTAGGCAGGAACAGTGGGAGATGGAGGGCTGCGTTACGCACTGAATTATGTTTACATTTGTATTTGTATCTTTTGTTGTTATAAAACCATAAATGCCTTAATAAAATGTTTGTTAAAAAGAAAAGAACTTTAAGCAACCTCGTATTGTGCTCTTCTATGGTTGAGCCCCAATTAATGAGGTCATCATATACACATGTACACCTTCGATGCCTTCCATTATTTGTTCCGTGAAACATTTCTGATGCTGAAATTATGCCCAACGACATTCTCAGAAAGCAGTACCGTCCAAATGGCCTATTAAAAGTGCTGTATTTTGTACTTTGTTCCTCTTCCTCGAGCTTTTGTTGCCAGAACTAAATCATCAGGTTTCGTAAAGCATTGTGCACCCGCCATCTCAGATGTGATTTCCTCACACTTTGGTATTTGGTAATGTTCTCTTTTGATATTCTCGTTAAGATCTTCAGGAACCATGAATATGCAAATATCGCCATTCCTTTTCTTCACACGAACTTTACCCAGCCGGTAGGTGCTTCTATCTTTCTGATTACTTTTAATTTTGTCATTCTGTCTAGCTCCTTTTGGTGCAGGTACTCTTCTTGGCGCCTTTTCTTTTGCATTCTCTTTCAGTTTCTTGTCGGTGAATGTAGTGTACCAAAACCTGTGAACACATCGCTGAATCTGCTGATAATGTTCTCTGAATCGTTGGAGTGTTGATCCAATCCGCTGTGGATGCTGTATACCAACTGCACTAGATGTAATTCTTCACAGGACTGATCACCAATTAATGAATCCAAGCCCTCGGATACAATGGAGAATGGGACAGAATAAACTGTGTTCTTCACCACCACATTCAGGTCACAAGCACTATAACATTTAATGCTTGAACTATTATTATAGTTCTCTCAGAGATATTTTGTGATTTCTTCTAATCGGCTGAATTTTTAGATTTTTTAAATCAGTCATGCTGACTAAATTGGCTTTGGAACCAGTGTCTAACTTCATTGGACCACTGTACCATTCACTTCAAGTGGTAGCAGCCATTTGTCCTCATCAACTGCATTTATTTTATCAATTTGTAGTTTTTTAAGTGCTGGAGAATTTTTTGATGTCTCCAAAAAAATTATTTGTCTCTTATTACTACAACAAGCAATGATGTTTCATCATTGGAGATCTTCCACTGTGCTGACTGATCTGGGGTTGAGCTTAGAGTAACTATTCTGAGCAAAGTGATTTTTTTCCTTTGCATCTGGAACAAAATTTGACAAACGCTGGACACTGCTTTAATTTGTGCCTTTGACCACATCTTTTCCACAAAAATACTTTGTCCTGATCTTTAACCTGTTGGTGTGTGAGGAGCTGCAGGAACTTTCCCGCCTTTTTCGGGAACATTCCGGCCTTTTTGGGAAAGGGCGGCAACCCGAGTTTTCTCCTCCAAGGAGTCACCACCATAATTGGGAAACATTTCAGAATGCCGTGTGGCTAGCTCATGAGCCTGACAAATCTTAGCTGTTTATTCCAAAGATTCCCTCATAAACGTGATCTAAATGCACAGCATTCATAAATTCCACTTTTTCTGGGGGTGCAATGTTCATGAAATCTTTGAGTTACTTTGTTAAAATTTTTACTATCTTCATCGTTTGCAAATTTAAACATGTTAAACCCAGCAATTGCTTTGGGCCCACCAGCGGTTAGGAGCATCGCAAATCTGATTGACCTCCTAAATTTACTGCAGTAAGAAACAGATTAAATTGTTATTTAAACTCATGCCAGTTCTGTCCACATTACCATGAAATTGGAGACTCATTGGTAAATGCAGTTTGCAGTCTGCAAAAACTTCAAATCTCTGTGGACCATGCGGCAGGGCAAACTTGATGATTTGATTATTTTTTCTCAGTGTTTAATACCATCCAACCCTGGTACCATGTAATGTTCTTGTCGGATGGCTTGATCTATATTACAAGAATACTTGTAGCTAAAGCCATAATTGATTTATTAACATGATTTGTGGGTAAACTACATTAAAAACAACAGATGAATAACAGTATAATCATGCGCAAGCAACCTCTCTCTCCAGCTACCTCCAGTCAGTCTGCCATCACCTGACTCTAACATTCACTTATACACTAGTGAAATTTCTAGTGGTCAATCAGTGAATTACAACACAACCATAATATTACTACAGGCGCTGTTTCCCAATTTTTAAAACCAAAAGTGAAACTCGCTGTCGGTAATTCTCCCTGGTGGAGGCAGAGCATCGTGGAGGCCCCGAAGAATACCGGGTCAGGCCTGCTAATGATATACAAACTGCGTTTACTGTACGTGCGGAGTAAAAGCATCAATACCACTGTTGAGGCACCGAAGAATTGTATTCTGGCATGAGCCCGGCATGATTTTGGAGTCAGGACTGATTGTCCGCCCAATCACGTTTCCTGATTTCGGCGTCAGCCAGCGGAGAATCCCTCGATGCAAATTCTCTTTCTGTGTATATTGAGACTGATTCTAATGCTGTGTATATTGGAAGTAATTCACTGTGTTTTTCAAGGCTTATCCTCTCCTTGTGTATACTTTCCCATGTGTAAATCGAAGCAGACCCTCAACCTTGGCATTTGGAGGCTGATTCTGTCCCTGTGTTTATCGAGCCTCATTCACTGCATGTGCACATGGTGACAGGTTTTATCTCCATGTGTATCAAGATTGAACTCTGGCTGTGTATATTAAGACTGTTTCTTTTCCCGCTACGATCGAGGTTGCTCTGATCCCTGTGTATATCAAGAATAATCTCAGGCTATGTATATCGAGGCTTATTCACTCCTTGTGTATATCGAGACTGGTTCTCTCTCTGTTTGTTTGACACTCATTAACTGCATGTGCACATGATGACAGATTTTATTGATGTATTTTCTCTTCCTGTAGATATTAATAGTAAGAAATCTTACAACACCAGGTTTGTGTTGAATCACTTGCTTTCGGAGCACTGCTCCTTCCTCAGGTGAATGAAGAGCTAACCTGTAAGACTTCTTACTGTACTCACCCCAGTCCAACGCCGGCATCTCCACATCATGTATCTATCAAGTCTGATATCTGGCTGTGTATATTGAGACAGGTTCTATTTTTGTGGACATTGGAGACTGATTCAAGGCCAGCATATACCAATAGTTTCACTCGCAGTGTCTACTCAGGCTCATCCTCTCCTGTGCACGTCCAGACTGATTCATTCCCTGTGTATACCCAGGCTCATTCTCTCCTGGTGCAAATTGAGGCACATTCACTCACTCTGTATATCAATGCAGATTCGCTTCCTTTGTTGACTGTGGCTGATTGTGTTACTGTTTATGATGATTCACTCCTAGCGTATATCATTTTCCTGTCCATAATAATAATCTTCATTAGTGTCATAAATAGGCTCGCATTAAAACTGCAGTGAAGCTACTGTGAAAATCCCCCAATCTCCACATTCTGACGCCTGTTCGGGTACACTGAGGAAGAATTCAGAATGCCCGGGCAGGATTCTCCGCGAACCGGCGGGGTGGGCCAATCCGGTGCCGGGGAGTGGCGGGAACAACTCCGCCGTTGGGCTGCCCATAAGGTGCGGAATCCCCCAGCCTGCGCCCGAGAGTTTGGCGCGTGCCAGCTGACGCGGAAGGGATTGGCACCACGCCAACCGGTGCCAAAGGGCCTCCACCGGCCAGCGCGAGTTGGAGCATGCGCAGGAGTGCCAGCGTGTGCTGGCGTCATCCCAGCGCATGCGCAGGGAGGTTCTTCCCCGCATCCGCCATGGCGAGGGTTGACAGCGGCCGGTGCGGAGGGAAACAGTGCCCCCACGGCACAGGCCCGTCCGCGGATCGGTGGGCCCTGATCGCGGGCCAGCCAACCGTGGGGGCACCCCCTGGGGCCAGATCCCCCCCCCCCCTCCGAGGACTCTGCAGGCCAGCCGTAGAGCCAGGTCCCGCCAGTAAGGACCGGTTGTAATTTACGCCGGTGGGACCCGCCGAAAACGAGCGGCCACTCGGCCCATCTTGGGAATTTGGCAGCCAGCGGGGGCGGGATTCACACCGCCTCCCGGCAATTCCCGGGTCCACAGGTTTCAGAATTGTGGGAGGAAACCGGAGCACCCGGAGGAAACCCACGCAGACACGGGGAGAACGTGCAGACTCCACACAGGCTTGACCCAAGTCGTGAAATAAACCTGGGACCCTGGAGCCATGAAGCAACAGTTAGGGCAGCACGGTAGCATTGTGGTTAGCACAATTGCTTCACAGCTCCAGGGTCCCAGGTTCGATTCCGGCTTGGGTCACTGTCTGTGCGGAGTCTGCACATCCTCCCCGTGTGTGCGTGGGTTTCCTCCGACAGTCCAAAGATGTGCAGGTTAGGTGGATTGACCATGATAAATTGCCCTTAGTGTCCAAATTGCCCTTAGTGTTGGGTGGGTTACAGGGTTATGGGGATAGGGTGGAGGTGTTGACCTTGGGTAGGGTGCTCTTTCCAAGAGCCAGTGCAGACTCGATGGGCCGAATGGCCTCCTTCTGCACTGTAAATTCTATGATATGAGTGCTAGCTACTGTGCCGCATCTCTGAAGGCAGTAGGCCAGGTTAGTAGGGTGGTGAAAAAGGCATGTGGGACACTTGCCTTTATCAATCAAGGCAAAGATTAGAAAAGCAGGGAGGTCATGTTGGAGTTGTACAGAACTTTGGTGAGACCACAGCTGGAGTATTCTATGCAATTCTGGTCAGTATAGGAAGGATGTGATAGCACTGGAGGGGGTGCAGTGGCCATTCACCAGGATGTTGCCTGGATGAAACATTTAAGTTCTGAAGAGAGGTTGGATGAGCTGGGTTGTTTTCTCATGAGCAGAGAAGGCTGAGGGGTGACCTGATTGAGGCGTACAAGATTATGAGGGGCATGGACAGGGTGGATAGGGAGCAGCTGTTCCCCTTAGTTGAAGGTTCAGTTACGAGGGGGGGCACAAGTTCAAGGTGAGGGGTGGGAGGTTCAGGGAAGATTTGAGGAAAAGCTTTTTTACCCAGTGTGGTGGTGACGGTCTGGAACGCACTGCCTGGGAGGGTGATGACGGTCTGGAACACACTGCCTGGGAGGGTGGGGAGGGTCTGGAACACACTGCCTGGGAGGGTGGTAGAGGCGAGTTGCCTCACATCCTTTAAAAAGTACCTGGATGAGCACTTGGCACATCACAACATTCAAGGCTATGGGCCAAGTGCTGGCAAATGGGATTCAGCAGGCAAATCAGGTGTTTTTCATGCGTCGGTGCAGACTCAATGGGCAGAAGGGCCCCTTCACTGTATTAGAACAAAGAACAAAGAAAATTACAGCACAGGAACAGGCCCTTCGGCCCTCCCAGCCTGCGCCAATCCAGATCCTTTATCTAAACCTGTCTCCTATTTTCCAAGGTCTACTTCCCTCTGTTCCCACCCGTTCATATACCTGTCTAGATGCTTCTTAAATGATGCTATCGTGCCCGCCTCTACCACCTCCGCTGGTAAAGCGTTCCAGGCACCCACCACCCTCTGCGTAAAAAACTTTCCACGCACATCTCCCTTAAACTTTCCCCCTCTCACCTTGAAATCGTGACCCCTTGTAACTGACACCCCCACTCTTGGGGAAAGCTTGTTGCTATCCACCCTGTCCATACATAGAACATAGAACATAGAACAGGACAGCACAGAACAGGCCCTTCGGCCCTCAATGTTGTGCCGAGCCATGATCACCCTACTCAAACCCACATATGCACCCTATACCCGTAACCCAAATACCCCCCCCCCCCCCTCCTCCTTAACCGTACCTTACACTACGGGCAATTTAGCATGGCCAATCTACCTAACCCGCACATCTTTGGACTGTGGGAGGAAACCGGAGCACCCGGAGGAAACCCACGCACACAGGGGGAGGACGTGCAGACTCCACACAGACAGTGACCCAGCCGGGAATCGAACCTGGGACCCTGGAGCTGTGAAGCATTTATGCTAACCACCATGCTACCCTACTGCCCTCAACTACCTCTCATAATTTTGTAGACCTCAATCAGGTCCCCCCTCATCCTCCGTCTTTCCAACGAAAACAATCCTAATCTACTCAACCTTTTTTCATAGCTAGCACCCTCCATACCAGGCAACATCTTGGTGAACCTCCTCTGCACCCTCTCTAAAGCATCCAGTCTGTGATTAGTAGATTGCATAGGACCATCGCCTAAAACAAAGGTAGGACAACAGTATATTCTTATGGTCATGGATATGTCTACTTGAAAAGTTCACCCAGTTTTTCAGACACTATGACTTACCTTTAGATGTACAATTTGACCAGGGTTCTAACTTTGTGTAAAATTTTCCAGCGCCTAATTTTGTAGTTTGGGGCTTCCCGCGCACCTCGCAGACCTGTCCTCAACCCAAAAAGCTTGCTCATCCGGCCCTCCGTCATGTGTGCCTCGTGAACTACCTTAAATTGTATCAGGCTAAGCCTGGCAGATGATGAGGACGTGTTAACACTGCTTCAGGCATCCACCCACAGATCCGCCTCTGTCTCCCCCCCTCGTTCATCTTCCCACTTGCCCTTTCCTCTGTCTGGGTTTCCTATCCACTTGGAGTATCTCCCTAACCAACTTATCCCTCTCTGTTCGTTCCATCTTTTCTCGATGGGCCCATATCGAAATTAACTCCCCTCTAACCACTGCCTTCAGAGCTTCCCCCGTATCATTTATTTCCAAATAGTTGTGGATGGACTTGCTCAACTGTCCACACATCCCCTCATCTGCTAATAGTCCCACATCCAACCTCCATAACAGGCGCTGAAGTCTCTCCATACTAACCCGTAGATCCACCCAATGTGGGACATGATCCAATACTGTGATGGCCGAGTACTGAGTAACCACCATCCCGGCAGCAGAGCCCTGCTCAGGATAAAAAAGTTGATCCGAGAATATACTTTGTGGACATGGGAAAAGAAAACTCCTTCACTCTTGGCTGTCTCCCCCCCCCCCCCCGCCGATTAGCCATCACCCTTCTTAGGCCAGCCACCAAATCGCTTCTCCCCTCCTCCTCCGGCCTGCCCTCAGGCCTCCGCCGTCCTCGGCCTCCCTTTTGTCCCTAGCAACAGTTCTTCCCTTGTCAGCAGAGCAGCTCCCCCCCACCCCTCCCTCCCCCTAGTAACAGCACCAGAAACACGAGGCGCTGTCGGGCGGCGTGTAACGAGATGAAAACCGGCGCTTCTGTGATGAACGGCCCAACAGTTGTCCATCCACGGCCCGTCGGCCCGGATTCCCCCTCTGAGGTGTTTTGTGTCTCCATCTCGGAGTCAGAGTCTGCTGCCTCCGTCATCTCGGCGTCTCTATCTCCACGCGGTTCTGTCACGACCTGTGCAGGCTTTGAGTGAGGCACCAGAGGAAGATTGTGAGGAATACTTTCCATTGTGTCTGGTCTCTGTGGCTGTAGAAATGAGCTCCTGGGGTGGGGAATCTTTGGAAGGGATAGTTTTCTGGACCGAACATGGTCTACATGTTTGCGCTGGAGACGCCCCTGGGCTTATACCTGGTAAGAGATAGGGCCCGTTTGGCAAAAGATTACGCCAGGGACCCACTGGGCACCACCAGCAAAATTCCAAACGAACACTGGGTCACCGGGTGCAAACTGCCGAATCGGCCGATGCCGAGAAAAACCATGTCCCCGCCGTTCTTGTGTGCGGCGTACGTTTGCGCCAATGTCCGGGAAAACCATGCTAAGGTGGGTGCGAAGTCTCCGGCCCATTAGGAGTTCTGCGGGAGCTACCCCAGTCACCGCATGGGGGGTGGTCCTATAGGAAAACAAAAAACGAGCCAGTCTCGTGTCCATCAACCCGGAAGACTGCTTCTTTAGGCCTCGTTTGAATGTCTGCACTGCGCGCTCCGCCAACCCATTTGAGGCCGGGTGGTAAGGGGCAGTGCGGATATGGCGTATGCCGTTCATCTTCATGAACCTCGCAAACTCCTCACTTGTGAACGGAGTGCTATTGTCCGTGACCAGAACCTTGGGGAGGCCATGCGTACTGAAAGTCAAACGCATCTTCTCGATTGTTGCGCAGGACGTTGTGCCTACCATCTTATGCACCTTTAGCCATTTAGACTGGGCGTCCGTTAATAGCAGGAACATGGATCCTTGGAAAGGGCCGGCGAAATCCGCATGCAAGCGCGCCCAAGGCCGCCCTGGCCATTCCCAGTGATGTAGGGGTGCGGCCGGCGGAACCTTCTGATGCTTCTGGCAAATGGAGCAGTTTTGGGCCACCTTCTCAATGTCGGTGTCGAGGCCTGGCCACCAGACATAACTCCAGGCCAACATTTTCATTTTGGTCACACCTGGATGCCCATTGTGCAAGTCTCTCAGTATCAGATCCTGTCCTTTTTCCGGGACAATCACACGCGTCCCCCACAAAAGGATACTGCCTTCCACGCTAAATTCTGACAGCTTGGAGGAAAATGCCTGCAACTTGCCTGGGAGCTGTCCATGCTGCCCACCATACAGGACTATGTGCCGAACCTTTGACAGGACTGGCTCCATCTGGGTCCACACACGGATCTGTGATGCCGTGACAGGCAAGGTGTCCATAAAATTTAGGGTTACAACCACCTCACCGGTCGTGGGGGTCGACATGGGGCCGGTCGATAAAGGCAATCGGTTCAGTGCATCGGCATTCCCTATCTGGATCCCTGGTTTGTGCTCCAGAAAATACTCGTATGCAGTGAGCAGCAAAGCCCAGCGCTGGATCCGTGCGGAAGCAATGGGCGGTATTGGCTTATCCTCTCGGAAAAGTCCCAGCAGAGGCTTATGATCAGTCACAATAGTGAAGTGGTGGCCATATGCGTACTGGTGGAAACGTTTCACCACAAAGACCACCGCCAGGCCCTCCTTCTCGATCTGTGCATACTTTTTTTCCGCTGCAGTCAGTGTGCGGGAGGCGAAAGCTATCGGCCGCTCAGCCCCATTCTCCATCTTGTGAGACAGGATGGCCTCAATGCCATATGGGGATGCATCACATGTGATGAGCAAAGGCTTTCCAGGATCATAGTGGGTTAGTAACCCAGACAACGACAATTGTTGTTTCACCCGCCGGAAAGCGGTTTCTTGCGGCTGACCCCAAACCCAGGTGTGATTCTTATTTAGCAAAAGGTGCAACGGGGCCAGCGTAGTTGCCAGATTGGGGAGGAACTTTCCGTAATAGTTTACGAGTCCGAGAAACGAACGAAGATGCGAAGTGTCAGTCGGGGGGCGGGGGCCTGTTGAATCGCTCGCACCTTCTCTGCGACGGGGTGCAAACCTTCGTGGTCCGCCCGATAACCCAGGTAGACTACTTCCTTCGCCTGAAAAACGAACTTTGTGCGACGCGAACGAACTCCAGCCTCTGAAAAGCGTCGAAGGACAGTCTCCAAATTTTCCAGATGTTCCTGCTCCGATGTCCCTGTGATCAAAACATCATCCAAGTAGACAGCAACACGCAGTAAACCTCTCAAAATGCCCTCCATAACGTGTTGAAAAATAACGCAGGCAGAGCATACTCCAAAGGGCAAACGTGTATATTCATACAGGCCCCGGTGTGTATCAATCATTACACATGGCTGGGAGGCAGGGTCCAGCTCCAACTGCAGGTAGGCGTGACTCATATCTAATTTTGTGAATGACAGTCCGCCTGTAAGCTTCGCGTAGAGGTCCTCTATGCGAGGCATTGGGTATCGGTCGAGTCGGGAAGCCGTATTCACTGTAAGTTTATAGTCGCCGCACAAGCGAACTGTGGCATCTGGCTTCATTACAGGTACAATTGGTGCTGCCCAGTCAGTGAAACAGACGGGCCTGATAATACCCAACGTCTCCAAACGAGTGAGCTCCCCTTCTACCTTCTCGAGCAAGGAGGAAGGCACCGGGCGCGCCCGGAAATAGCGCGGCGTGGCTCCTGATTCGACTTGGATATGGGCTACAGCCCCTTTTATTTTCCCCAAACAGGGCTGGAATACATCTGGGTATCGTCCTAGCACCTCAGTCAACTCTCCAGAAACTGTTTGGAGGATGTGCTGCCACTGCAGCCACAAATGGCGCAACCAGTCCCGACCCAACAGGCTGGGCCCGTGGCCGCGCACCATGATAAGTGGGAAACGCCCCTCCTGGTGTCTATAAACAACAGGGATCATCGTAGTTCCTGCAATGTCCAATGGTTCCCCCGTGTAGGTGGCCAACTACACGGCAGATGGAGTTCAATCCAGGTAAATGCGAGGTGATGCATTTTGGAAGATCAAATTCAAGAGCGGACTATATGGTCAATGGAAGGGTCTTGGGGAAAATTGATGTACAGAGAGATCTGGGAGATCAGGTCCATTGTACCCTGAAGGTGGCAACGCAGGTTGATAGAGTGGTCAAGAAGGCATACAGCATGCTTGCCTTCATTGGACGGGGTATTGAGTACAAGAGTTGGCAGGTCATGTTACAGTTGTATAGGACTTTGGTTAGGCCACATATGGAATACTGCATGCAGTTCTGGTCGCCACATTACCAGAAGGATGTGGATGCTTTGGAGAGGGTGCAGAGGAGGTTCACCAGGATGTTGCCTAGTATGGAGGGTGCTAGCTATGAAGAAAGGTTGAGTAGATTAGGATTGTTTTCGTTGGAAAGACGGAGGATGAGGGGGGACCTGATTGAGGTCTACAAAATTATGAGAGGTATGGACAGGGTGGATAGCAACAAGCTTTTCCCAAGAGTGGGGGTGTCAGTTACAAGGGGCCACGATTTCAAGGTGAGAGGGGGAAAGTTTAAGGGAGATGTGCATGGAAAGTTTTTTACGCAGAAGGTGGTGGGTGCCTGGAACGCTTTACCAGCGGAGGTGGTAGAGGCGGGCACGATAGCATAATTTAAGAGGCATCTAGACAGATATATGAACGGGCGGGAACAGAGGGAAGTAGAACTTGGAAAATAGGAGACAGGTTTAGATAAAGGATCTGGATCGGCGCAGGCTGAGAGGGCCGAAGGGCCTGTTCCTGTGTTGTAATTTTCTTTGTTCTTTGTTGGCTTGTGTGTCAGTTAATGAAAGGGTCTGTATACCCTGCTTGATGCGGTCGAATGTCCTCTGGGTGATCACGGAAACCTCTGCACCAGTGTCCAACTCCATCTCAAGCTGGTGACCATTGACCCGTACTGTCACCCTAATGGGGGCCACACGGGGAGCTGCCACACAATGCAGCTGCAGGCAGTCGTCCTCCGTCTCCACGTCCTCAGGAATAGTCGCCGCAGGTTCATCCAAGTGAAAGGTACGGCCCCTGGGCTGGCCCCAGCTTCGGTCGGAACGACGGCACCTCTGTCGCCCCCAAGACCGGCGTCCGCGACGGGGTCGGCGCCTACAAGTCTGACACGGACATGGCTCCTCATCCATTGGTTCTGGAGAGGGCTCCCTTCGGGGAGGAATGTCCGACGGCCACTGGCATCGATCCGGACGCTGTCCCACCCAAGGTACCGCAGGGGTGAGTGGGTACACTTTCGGACAGAAGGGGTTGCGCCCGAAGGCGTGCACCTCCATTCCCTGTAGCTCCTGCACTCCTCGTTCTGCGCTCTCTCGGGACAATACTATTTGAATGGCCTGCTGAAATGTCAATGTTGGCTCAGCTAACAACTTTCTCTGGGTGGCCGCATTGTTAATACCGCAAACCAAACGGTCGCGTAACATTTCTGATAAGGTCTCACCATAGTCACAGTACTCCACAATCCTGCGTAGCCTGGATAGAAAGTCGGCAAGGGATTCTCCTGGGGTCCTCTCAGCAGTATTAAACCGGTAACGTTAGACTACCCGGCTTGAACATACATAGTCAAAGCATCACAGTCCCCAGTAAACAAACAGTAGAAAAAATCCCTCCACGCACCTTCCAATGCAACAGAGTTAACTTACATTTCTGAGCAGCTGCTCAAACATCTTATCACAATGAAAACCAAAGGAAAAAGGATGGGGCAAACAAAACTAACACCTTGTTACAGAGGGCACTGCATATTTAAAACAACACAGAAGTGATTTTGACCAAATCGCCACCGCAATGCCCCAGGGTTCAGTGACCTTAATCCCCAGCTAGCCTTTTGTCCTTGATAAAGTTCATAACAGGCAGCACGGTGGCGCAGTGGGTTAGCCCTGCTGCCTCACGGTGCCGAGGTCCCAGGTTCGATCCCGGCTCTGGGTCACTCTCCGTGTGGAGTTTGCATATTCTCCCTGTGTTTGCGTGGGTTTCGCCCCAACAACCCAAAAGATGTGCAGTTCAGGTGGATTGGCCACGCTAAATTGCCCCTTAATTGGAAAAAATGAATTGGGTACTCTAAATTTAAAAAAAGAATGATGCAAAAATAAAGTTCATAACTTCGTCCGGTGATTCAAAATAAAGTTCCTGTCCCTCAAACGTGACCCAAAGCCGCGCTGGATACAGCATCCCGAACTTCACCCCCTTCTACCAGCCTTACCCTTCACTCCCAAAAGGAATGTACTTGCCCTGAACCCTGGTTAACACACTTTGAAAGCCTCCCACTTAGCAGCCTCCCTTTGCCTGCCAACAGACTCTCCCAATCAATTTTTGAAAATTCCTGTCTAATATCATCAAAATTGTGTTATGTGCCAGGGCTTATGAAACTCCAAAGTATATCATGGAGTTCACCTGACCTACAACTGTTTATTTATTTTGGTTATGATGAGCACAAGGGCCTGTCTTTCAGGTGTTATTCACAGAGGCCTTAACCACTTTAAATCAAAAATGTTTATTCTACGAATTGAGCTAACATTTTAAAAACACACACAGTAAGCATTTTTATCAACTACAGACATAAATACCCCACACAGCTACAGTAATCTATGTATAACCCCTAATAAATTTCCCTTAACTGTTTCAATTTAATAACAAGATCCCATAAACCAAAAAACCCTTTTACCAAACAATAGGTAACTGTATTTATTGGTTTTCTTCCTTGGAATGACTCTTTAAAATTGAAAATAGAGCGATAGGACAAAATACTTTTCTGTCTGAGTCTATAGCAGCCAAATGTGAAAACAAAAGCAAAATCCTCAGAGCCACCAACAAGGCCCAAACCAACGCAAAAGTAAAACCAACTCTCAGAGCCACAGCCCAGCTCCACGCACACAATGACATCACTGAAGCCATGTGATTAGACAAAAACATTTCTTAAAGGGACAGTCCCATGACAATTGTCCTTACCCCAATTTAGAATTTTAACTTTTGGGCCAGAACTATCATTCTCCATAGCTATCTTAAAACTAATGGAATTATGGTCATTGGTCCCAAAGTGAAATGAAAATGAATGAAAAAATGAAAATCGCTTATTGTCACAAGTAGGCTTCAAATTAAGGTACTGTGAAAAGCCCCCTAGTCGCCACATTCCAGCGCCTGTTCGGGGAGGCTGGTACGGGAAAGTGATTGCTCACCAACACTTCTGTCACCTGCCCTTCCTTATTTCCCAAGCGAAGGTGAAGTTTTGCCCCCTCTGTATTTGGGCCATGCACAAACTAAATGAGAAATTCCTCCTGAATGCACTCAACAAATGTCTCTCCATCTAAGCCCCTAGTATTATGGCTGTCCCAGTTAATGTTGGGAAAGTTAAAGTCCCCAACTATTACCATCCTATTTTTCTTGCAGCTATCCGTAATCGTTTTAATAATAATAATAATCTTTTTTTATTGTCACAAGCATTCATTCATTAACACTGCAATGAAGTTAACTGTGTAAAGACCCTAGTCGCCTATTCGGGTACACAGAGAGAGAATTCAGAATGTCCAATTCACCTAACAAGCACATCTTTTGGGACTTGTGGGAGAAAACTGGAGCATCTGGAGGAAACTCACGCAGACACAGGGAGAATGTGCAGACTCGGCACAGACAGTGACCCAGCTGGGAATTGAACCTGGGACCCTGGTGCTGTGAAGCCATAGTGCTAACCACTATGCTACCGTGCTGCCCATGGTAATCTACTTACATATTTCCTCCTCAATTTCCCGCTGCATATTTGGGGGTCTGTAGTACAATCCTATCAAAGTGATCTCTCCCTTCTTATTTTTCAGTCTAACCATAGAGACTCAGTGGGCGAACCCTCGGATATATCCCTTCTCAGTACTGCAGTGACATTCTCCCAAAGGAAAACACAACTCCCCCTCCTCTCTTACCTCCTGTTCTACCTTTCCTGCAGCATCTGTACCCGTAACATTGACCTGCCAGTCTTGCCCATCCCTTAGCCATGTTTCAGTAATAACTATAATATCCCAGTCCCATGTACCCACCCAGGCTCTGAGTTCACCTGTCTTGCCCGTCAGGCTTCCTGCATTGAAATAAATGCAGTTTAATCTAGACTCCCCTTGCTCTCTCAGACCATTTGTCCAGTCATGTTTTGTACAGCCTCCCTGTGTTTTATTTCTCTTAGCCTTACTGGACCCTCTGAAGGAATGCCTTACGGACTCTTGTGGTCTTACCTGCCCAAAATAAGAGGCCACAAAGTTACTAATCTTAGTAAAAAAGGATTTGGGGAGAATAATCAGGGTACACTGGAAACCTCGGGAGAATATTCATTTTTATAGTCTGGATCCTGCCCACCAAGGACGGAGAGAGGTTATCCCTCTTTTGCAAGTCGGACTCCACCCTGCTCAGCAGACGAGTGCAGTTCAATCGATGGAGCGATGGAAAGTCTCGGGCCACCCAAATTAGTACAGCGCAGGAACAGGCCCTTCGGCCCTCCAAGCCTGTGCCGACCATGATGCCCCAACTTTCAAAAAAAACCTTCTGCCCTCACTCGATCCATATCCCTCCATTTCCTCCCTATTCATGTACCCATCCAGATGCCTTTTAAATGTTGCGATGCGCCTGCTTCCACCACATCCTCTGGCAGTGCGTTCCAGGCACCCACCACTCCCTATGTGAAAAACGTACTCCGCACATCTCCCTTAATCTTTCCCCCTCTCACCTTGAACCTGTGCCCCCTTGTAATTGACACTTCCACCCTTGGAGAAAAACCTCAGAGTATCCAACCTGTGTATGCTTCTCGTAATTTTGAAAACCTCTATCAGGTCTCCCCTCAGCCTACGTCTGTCCAGTGAAAACAATCCTGGTTCATTCAACCTCTCCACATAGCCAATACCTTCGAGACCAGACAACATCCTGGTGAACCATCTTTGCTCTCTGTCCAAAGCTTCCACATCCTTCTGATAACATGGTGACCAGAACTGTCTGCAATACTCCAAATACGACCTAACTAAGGATTTATACATATGGCGCCAACATTCCAAAGGGAAATTGGATTGGATTGGATTGGATTTGTTTGTTGTCACGTGTACCGAGGTACAGTGAAAAGTATTTTTCTGCCAGCAGCTCAACAGATCATTCAGTACATGGAAGAAAAGGGAATTAAACAAAATTCAAGAAAATATATGAGAATATATAATAGGGCAACACAAGATATACAATGTAATCTACATAAGCATTGGCATCGGTTGAAGCATACAGGGTGTAGAGTTAATGAGGTCAGTCAATAAGAGGGTCATTTAGGAGTCTGGTGGCAGTGGGGAAGAAGCTGTTTTTGAGTCTGTTCGTGCGTGTTCTCAGACTTCTGAATCTCCTGCCCAATGGAAGAAGTTGGAAAAGTGAGTAAGCCGGGTGGGAGGGATCCTTGATTATGCTGCCCGCTTTCCCCCGGCAGCGGGAGGTGTAGATGGAATCAATGGATGGGAGGCAGGTTTGTGTGATGGACTGGGTGGTATTCACAACTCTCTCAAGTTCCTTGCAGTCCTGGGCCGAGCAGTTGCCATACCAGGCTGTGAGGCAGCCCGATAGGATGCTTTCTATAGTGCATCTGTAAAAGTTGGTAAGGGTTAATGTGGACATGCCGAATTTCCTTAGTTTCCTGAGGAAGTATAGGCGCTGTTGTGCTTTCTTGGTGATAGGGTCCATATGAACCATACTCTGTGGGATCTTTCTCTTTTTTTCAAAATGAGAGATATAGAGGCCTCGGCGAGTGTAGGGACAAAGAACCCCTGTGACACAGAATCGTTAACCATGTCCACTATCAATGGTGCAAACTTCTTGTAAAATTCGACGGGAAACCCATCAGGACAAATAGCCTTACCCGATTGCATCAAGCCAATGCCCTTCATTACTGCCTCCAGACTCAACGGGGCCCTCAACTCCTCCTGCGCTTCTCTCCCCACCACCGGAAAAAACAACCCGTCTATAAACAGCAACATGGCTGACCTATAAAGGTTCCTGTAAAAAGACTCAAAGACCTCACTGACTTCATTCGGGGTGGAAACCAAACTCGACCGAGTTTTTAGTTTGTATAATCTCTGGGGAAGTTGCCTCAGCTGGTGCGCTAGAAGACGGCTGGCCTTCTCCCCATACTTATTTTTAAAAAACCCTTGAGCTCCGGAGCTGGTTCCCAGCCCTTACAGAAAATCAAACTGGACGTGTAACTTCTTCCTATTTGTAAGCAACTCCGGGGTAGGGTCAGACAAAATATTGGTGATCCGTCTCGAGGATTGCATCCAGTAGGGGTTGCCGTTCCGCCCTTACTGTCCAATCTAAATGTGCCTTAAAGGAGATTACTTCCCCCTTTACGACCAGTTTATGGGCTGCCCACAGTGTGGAGGGAGAGACAGAGTAATTCCTATTTAACCTGAAGCACTCCTCGATGGCTCTGGATATTTGCTCACAAAACCCCCTGACCTCCAACAACGTTTATCCAGCCTCCACGGTGGGCGGTGACTAGATTCAGTTTCCAAGGCCAAGTCCACGAAGTCTGGAGCATGTTCTGGGATTACAATTGCTGATATTCTGCTCTCCACACCCAGGGTAGAAGGGACCCGCCCATTAAGAAGAAGTCGATCTTCGAATAAACATTATGCATGTGGGAAAAGAATGAGAACTCCCTGTTCTCTGAGTGCAGAAAGCGCCACGGATCTGCTCCCCACATCTGTCCCATGAAGGCCAGGAGCACCTATACCATCTCCAAGAGAGAAAAACGATTTAGGTTTGGATCCAGTACACAGTTGAAATTCCCTCCAAAGATCAGTTGGTGTGTGCCCTGGTCAGGAATGGAAGTTAACATTCATCTAACAAATGTCACATCATCCGAATTTGGCACGTAGACATTTACTAGTACCACCGACATGCCCACCAAAGATCCATTGACCTTTACAAATCTGCCATTGGGATCCACTACGGTCCTGGTGTCTGAAAAAAGAACCTGTGCATGAACTATGATCCTGCAAAAACAGCACATCAGCACTTAAGATTCTTTAGATGAGCAAAACCTCTCGACCTTTTTACCGGGCCACCCAGCCCCCATACGTTCCAGGTGGTCAACCAAATTTGGGGTCTCCCACACACCCCACCCTCCGCCCCTCCCCCCTACCCCTAATCCCTGAGTCAGCCATTTCCACCGCCAGGGGCTACCAAGCTCCTACTAAAAAGAAACAGGCCCAAGGCCCACCCAAGGTGGCCTCCAAACCGACCCACAGAGCAAGACTGAGATAATCTCCTAATCACCATTAGAAATCTAACCCAGCCTTCTACCCCCACCTCCCTCCTACAACTAACATCCACTCCAAGGCTAAAACAAGCCTCCAAAACCAGTGTCCCTGCCCAACAAGGGCAATATAACTCCAATTATAGGACACAAAACAACATTTTTACAGAAATTAACCCCACAGAAGAAAAAACAGTGACAGGAATTTCACCCTCAGACAATAACAATATAAATAGGATACCTCAATATTCCTCCGAACAAAGTAGTGAAAGACCAAATAAAGCATCATTAATTTCAACCAAGTCCATGCTTCTTAATGAGGGCATCCTCCAGCGTATCCAAGTATAAATCCCTTGAATCATAAGTGATCTGCAGCCATGCAGGATACACCAACCTAAACCAAGCTCCTTTCTTGTACAAGCAGCCTTAGACTTGTTTAAGGCTGCTCGTTTCCTCGCCAACTCAGCTCCCACATGCTGGTATACCCGCACTGGATTGCCTCCTCATCTCCAATTCCAATGATCCTTGGCCCATGTCAGGACCTGCTCTTTTTCTTGGAAACTATGGAAGTGCATTATTACTGCACGTGTCGGCTCGTTTAGTTGAGGTTTTTGGTGAAGCGACCATTGGGCTCTGTCCAGCTCTGTAGGGGATGCAGGCCCAACCTCCTCCATCATTTTTCTGAACATTTGTGCAAGATATGATTCCCTTCGGCAACCCCACGATTCTCAGGTTCTACCTTTTAGATCGGTTCTTGAGGTCATCGGCCTTAAGCTTCTTATTTTCATCATCCACTACTGCTATTTCAGCTTCTAGCGAGGCAAGCTGTTCCCTGTGACTTCGAAGAACTTTT
This sequence comes from Scyliorhinus canicula, assembly GCF_902713615.1. Taxonomy (NCBI): domain Eukaryota; kingdom Metazoa; phylum Chordata; class Chondrichthyes; order Carcharhiniformes; family Scyliorhinidae; genus Scyliorhinus; species Scyliorhinus canicula. Next base: position 10,028,674 of record NC_052167.1, on the reverse strand, counting down.
TCCATACCTTTGATCACCTCGCCATGCTTTTTTTTACTTATTCTGTTGTTTTTTTTCCAATTTACTCAGACAAGACCCAGGGCTTCCTCAAAAGACTTTTGTAGATTCTCGTCCATCTGCCTCCACTGTTTCTCAAAGTGGACGTCAAATCCCTTGACTAGCATGCTGACCAACCAGCATGTCTGCAGTAAGTGGGCTGGCCTCTGTCACAGCATCCATATTTTCTCCATGGAGGAGCCTCACATTTTTTTCTGTGGGTTGTTTATGCCCTTTTTTGGCATTGCACTGGCTTAGGTGTCCTTTTATATTCAATAAAATGTGTTTCAGTGAAAAAATTCCCCCCAAAAAAGGTGAAAAGGGCTTTAAAAAGTGGATCCAGGTGAGGTGATGTGAGCATCCTCATGTCATGTGTCATCACCGGAAGTCAGCAGAAAGGTTTTTATATTTCCCACACAAGAAGTTAGTGAACAAAATTCGAGCATATGGGATTGGGGGGGGAATATACTGGCATGGATTGAGAACTAGTTAATGAACAGAAAACAAAGTAGGAACAGATCACTCATTTTCAGGTTGGCAGCAACCAGTGGGATACCACAAGTATCAGTGCCTGGGCCAAGCTGTTCACAATCTACATCAATGATTTCAATGTGAGGATTAAATGTAATATTTCCAAGTTTGCAGATGATACAGAACACAAAAGTGGAAGCGAGTTGTGAGGGGGATGCAAAGAGGCTTCAAGCATGAGAAAAAAAATGGAAGATGGAAAACAATGTGGAGAAATGTGAGGTTATCCACTTTGGTAGGAAAAACAGAAATACAGAGGTCTGGATTCTCCACTGTCAGGGTTCTCCGTTGTGTTGGCAGCCTGGGGGTTTCCTCACGGTGTGGGCTGCCCACAATAGGAAACCCCATTAGCCGGCTGGCGCAACGAAGAATCCCAAGGGCACGGCGCACCAGAAATCTGGTGCGGCGGGACGGAGAATCCAGCCAAGAGTATTTCTTACATGGTGACAAACTGGGAAGTGTTGAACCTTAAAGGGACTTGGGTGTCCGAGGTAATGAGTCACTGAAAGCTAACGTGCAGATACAGCAAGCAATTAAGGAGGCACATGGTATGTTGTCCTTTATTACAAGATGATTTGAGTCCACATCATGGCAATTATATTGAGTCTTCGTGAGCCCACACCTGGACTATTATGTGCAGTTTTGGTCTCTTTACCTAATGGAAAATATATTTGCCATTGAGGAAGTGCAACGAAGATTCACCAATGAAGGAAGGATTAAATGGACTAGAGTTTAAAAGAATGAGAGGTGATCTCAGTCAAATATCCAGAATTCTTCAGGACTTGATGGAGTAAATGCAGGAATGATGTTTAAAGTCATGATTCACATTACATTATCACAACAGGAAATCATGTCCCAAGGGGATTAGCCTGGACCTCAGGAATACGAGGTCCAGTGACATTACCACTGTACCACTTCTACTTACCTATATATCAAAGACTTATTCGATGTCTGTGTCTGCGAGACTCAAAAAACAAAAATATTGGACAATCCCAGAAAGTCTGACAGCATCTGATGAGAGAGAAGGGAGCTAATGTTTCAAGTCTGGATATCTCTTGTGTATCGAGACTCATTTGGCCAACTCATAATGTCCAATCTCTGGGGTGTTGCACCCGCGGGGTACTCTAAAGAGGCACTAGAGGACTCCCCTGCCACAACTTTAGCCCCAATCCTCCACGGAACCCCACCTACTGCCCCCGCCCCACCACCACCAACGACTAACCCCTGAACTTCATGATTTCCACCCGTCGTCCCACGGGTCAAATGCAGCCTTGATATCTCACCTCAACTCTGGAGTTCAGCTATTTTGTCCATGTTAGAACTCCAGCTGAAATGGGTTGAATGGCTGCCTGGCCCTGGCAGAAGCCAAATTGAGCCTTAGTGAGCAGGTTATTGCTGAGTAAGTGCTGCCTGATTGCACTGTTGATGACCCCTTTTATCAGTTTATTGATAAATGACAGTAGGCTGATGGGCTGGTAATTGGCCAAGTTAGATTTATCCTGCTTTTTGTGTTCAGGACATACCTGAACATGTTTCCACGTAGGAAGCATTTGTCAAGACTAGGAGACTGGGAACACATGAAGCAAGTGTGGAATACAAGGAAAGTAGAAAGAAACTTAGACAAGTAGTCAAGAGGGGTAGAAGGGGTCACGAAAAGTAATTGGCGAGCAGGATTAAGGAAAATCCCCAGGCTTTTTATACATATATAAAGAGCAAGAGGGTAGTCAACGAGGGGGTTCGCCCTCTCAGGGACAGGGGATGGAATTTATGCGTGGAGCCAGAGGGAATGGGCAAGGTATTAAATGAGTACTTTGTGTCAGTATTCACCAAAGAGAAGGACTTGGTGGATGATGAGTCTGGGGAAGGGTGTGTAGATAGTTTGGGTCATGTTGAGATCAAAAAGGAGGAGTTTTGGGGATCTTGAAAAACATTAAGGTAAACAAGTCCCCAGGGCCTGATGGGATCTTCCCCAGAATACTGAGAGAGGCAAGGGATGAAATTGTTGGGACCTTGAGAGTAATCTTTGTATCCTCACTGGCTGCAGAGGAGGTCCCAGAGGATTGGCAAATAGCCAATGTTGATCCTTTATTTAAGAAGGGTAGCAAGGATAATCCGGAGAATTACAGGCTGCTGAGCCTTACATCAGTGGGAGGGAAATTATTAGAGAGGATTCTTCGAAACAAGATTTACTCCCACTTGGAAATAAATGGATGTATTAGCGAGAGGCAACATGGTTTTGTGAAGGGGACACCGTGTCTCACTAACTTGTTTGAGTTTTTTGAGGAAGTGACGAAGATGATTGATAAGCATAGGACAGTGGATGTTGTCTACATGGACTTCAGTAAGGGCTTTGACAAGGTCCCTCATGGCAGACTGGTATAAAAGGTGAAGTCGCACGGGATCAGAGGTGAGCTGGCAAGATGAATACAGAACTGGCTCGGTCATGGATGACAGAGGGCAGCAATGGAAGGGTGCATTTCTGAATTGAGGGCTGACTGGAGGCGTGACGAGAGGCATCCCTCAGGGATCAGTGCTGGGACCTTTGATATTTGTAATATACATAAATGATTTGGAGGAAAATGTAATGTAACTAGTTTGATTAGTAAGTTTGCAGACGACACAAAGGTTGGTGGAATTGCGGATAGTGATGAGGACCGACAGAGGATACAACAGGATATAGATCAGTTGGAGACTTGGGTGGAGGAATGGCAGATGGAGTTTAACCCAGACAAATGTGAGGTAATGCATTTTGTAAGGTCTAATACAGATGGGAAATATACAGTAAACGGCAGAACCCTTAAAAATATTGATAGAACGAGGGATCTGGGTGTACAGGTACACAGGTCACTGAAAGTGGCAACGGAGGTGGAGAAGATAGTCAAGAAGGCATACGGCATGCCTTACGGGGCATTGAGTTTAAAACTTGGCAAGTCATGTTGCAGCTTTATAGAACCTTAGTTAAGCCGCACTTGGAATATAGTGCGCAATTCTGGTTGCCACACTACCAGAAGGATGTAGAGGCTTTGGAGAAGGTACAGAAAAGATTTACCAGGATGTTACCTGGTATGGAGGGCATTATCTACGAGAGGTTGGAGAAACTTGGTTTGTTCTCACTGGAATGATGGAGGTTGAGGGGCGCTCTGATAGAAGTCTCCAAGATTATGAGGGGCATGAACAGAGTGGATAGTCAGAAGCATTTTCCCAGAGTGGAAGAGTCAATTACTAGGGGGCATAATGTGCGAGCGGTAAGGTTTAGAGTAGATGTACGAGGCACGTTTTTTACACGAGGGTGGTGGGAGACTGGAACTCGCTGTCGGAGGAGGTGGTGGAAGCAGATATGATAGTAACTTTTAAGGCGGGTCTTGACAAATATGAATAGGGTGGGAATAGAGAGATATGGTCCCTGAATGGGTCAGGGGTTTTAGTTTAGATGGGTAGCATGGTCGATGCAGGCTTGGAAACCGAAGGGCCTGTTACTGTGCTGTAATGTTCTTTGTTCTAGCCAGGAGATGCCAGTGTTGTATCTGTACTGGAACAGCTTGGCCAGGGGTGTGACCTATTTATCCGGTACTGATTCTGTGTGTATAAATTGAGACTGATTCAACTCTTATGGATATGTAGTCAAATTCTCTTCTTCTGTATGTTGATTCTTATTCTTTCCCTGTTTATGTCGAGACTGATTCACTCCATGTGCATCTGTAGGCAGATTTTATCTCTGTGTATATAGAACAGTACAGCACAGAACAGGCCCTTCGGCCCTCAATGCTGTGCCGAGCCATGATCACCCCACTCAAACCCACTTATCCACCCTATACCCGTAACCCAACAACCCTCCCCTAACCTTACTTTTATTAGGACACTACGGGCAATTTAGCATGGCCAATCCACCTAACTCGCACATCTTTGGACTGTGGGAGGAAACCGGAGCACCCGGAGGAAACCCACGCACACAGGGGGAGGACGTGCAGACTCCACACAGACAGTGACCCAGCCGGGAATCGAACCTGGGACCCTGGAGCTGTGAAGCATTTATGCTAACCACCATGCTACCCTGCTGCCCCAGGACTATATCAAGACTGATTTTCTCTCTGTGTATATTGACAATGAGACTGATTTTCTCCTTATGTGCATCAAGACTAATTTAATCCCCTATGTACATCGAGGTTGAGTCTATCCTCGTGCATTGAGACTGATTCACATCCTGTGTACATCAAGACTGATTCTCTCCCTTTGTCGATCAAGACTAACTCTCTCCCTGCAAAAAATGACTGTTTCTACATCAGTGTCCAGGATGGCTGATTCAAACCCCGTTCATATTGAGACTCATTTTCAAACTTAATAGTGTGGACGGCATGGTGGCACAATAATTAGCACTGTTGCCTCCAGGGTTCCAGGTTCAATTCCAACCTTGGGTGTGGAGTTTGCACTTTCTCCCCGTGTCTGTGTGGGTTTCCTCTGGGTGCTCTGGTTTCCTCCCACAGTCCAAAGATGTGCAGGTTAGGCCATGCTAAATTGCCCCTTAGTGAGCAAAAGGTTAGATGGGGTTACGTGGATAGGGTGACGGCTTAAGTAGGGGCAGCACGGTGGTGCAGTGGGTTAGCCCTGCTGTCTCACGGCGCTGAGGTCCCAGGTTCGATCCTGGCTCTGGGTCACTGTCCGTGTGGAGTTTGCACATTCTCCCCGTGTTTGCATGGGTTTCACCCCCACAGCCCAAAGATGTGCAGGACAGGTAAATTGGCCACGCTAAATTGTCCCTTAATTGGAAAAAAATCAATTGGGTACTCTCAATTTATAAAATAAAAGTAGGGTGCTCTTTCCAAGGGCCAGTGCAAACTCGATAGGCCGAATGGCCTCCTTCTGCACTGTAAATTTGATGATAATTCGTAAGTGAAATGTGAGCATCATTGGCAAAGCCAGACTTCATTGCCCATCCTTAATTACCTTGAGAAACTTTTGCTGAGCTATTTGCTATAATTGCAGCATTCCACTGGGTCACAGTACTGTTAAGAAGGGAATTCCAGGACTTTGATCCAACGACAGTGAAGGATTGGCGATATAGTTCCAAATTAAGAGTGTGGCCGTGATTCAGCGACCGTGTTGCGCCTGGTGCGGAGTTGGGCACGCGAGATGAATAGCAGAAAAGTGGAAAATTGAGATTTACCCAGCCCACTGCCAATGGCGAGTTCCAGGTCTTGGCTAAAAATGGCAAGAAGGTCATTCAGCCTAATTTGCATTCATTTCAATTTCAATAACGAGATTGAAGTCGAATGCAGCGGCCTTCCGGAAGTCAATCAACTACCCAGTGTGAAGTCATGCAAGTGTTGTTTAGAGCTCCTTTACAAAATAAACACAATGCTGGTGCAATGGCACTGAGAGCAAGTGAGGCGAGTAGCCCTTTCCATTTATCGGATGCAGCTCAAGGGCCCTGGAGCTTCTGCCCCAGTGCTCGGCAGTGGGCCCTTCAGAGGGGTTAGGGTTGTTTGAGGGAGGGGGGGATGAAGGGGACAAGGCTAGGGATCGCCCCTGGGCCAGGGGATGAGGGGCTTTGCGTCTGTGAGGTCTTCCAGCCATCTTTAAATATTGTGGAGACCCATAATAGGGCAACCACAGCTTCAGCTTGTCTGTCCCACCAAACTCTCCCAGGACAGAGCCATTCTGCAGCCTGTCTGTCCGACCAAACTCCCCCAGGACAGAGCCATTCTGCAGCCTGTCTGTCCAACCAAACTCCCCCAGGACAGAGCCATTCTGCAGCCTGTCTGTCCGACCAAACTCCCCCAGGACAGAGCCATGCTGCAGCCTGTCTGTCCAACCAAACTACCCCAGGACAGAGCCATTCTGCAGCCTGTCTGTCCCACCAAACTCTCCCAGGACAGAGCCATTCTGCAGCCTGTCTGTCCCACCAAACTCTCCCAGGACAGAGCCATTCTGCAGCCTGTCTGTCCGACAAACTCTCCCAGGACAGAGCCATTCTGCAGCCTGTCTGTCCTACCAAACTCTCCCAGGACAGAGCCATTCTGCAGACTGTCTGTCCGACCAAACTCGCCCAGGACAGAGCCATTCTGCAGCCTGTCTGTCCCACCAAACTCTCCCGGGACAGAGCCATTCTGCTGCCTGTCTGTCCGACCAAACTCCCCCAGGACAGAGCCATTCTGCTGCCTGTCTGTCCACCAAACCTCTCCCAGGACAGAGCCATCCTGCAGCCTGGCTGTCCGACAAACTCTCCCAGGGCAGAGCCATTCTGCAGCGTCTCTGTCCCACCAAACTCCCCCAGGGCAGAGCCATTCTGCAGCCTGTCTGTCCCACCAAACTACCCAGGACAGAGCCATTCTGCAGCCTGTCTGTCCCCCAAACACCACCAGGACAGAGCCCATTCTGCAGCCTGTCTGTCCCACCAAACACTCCCAGGGAGAGCTATGTGCAGCCTGTCTGTCTGAGCAAACTCTCCCGGGACAGAGCCATTCTGCAACCTGTTTGTCCGACAGACTCTCCCAGGACAGAGCTATGCTGCAGCCTGTCTGTCCCACCAAACTCCCCCAGGGCAGAGCCATTCTGCAGCCTCTCTGTCCCACCAAACTCCCCCAGGGCAGAGCGATTCTGCAGCCTGTCTGTCCCACCAAACTACCCCAGGACAGTGCCATTCTGCAGCCTGTCTGTCCCACCAAACACCCCCAGGACAGAGCCATTCTGCAGCCTGTCTGTCCCACCAAACTCTCCCAGGGCAGAGCTATTGTGCAGCCTGTCTGTCTGAGCAAACTCTCCCGGGACAGAGCCATTCTGCAACCTGTTTGTCCGACAAACTCTCCCAGGACAGAGCCATGCTGCAGCCTGTCTGTCCCACCAAACTCCCCCAGGACAGAGCCATTCTGCAGCCTGTCTGTCTGACCAAACTCTCCCGGGACAGAGTCATTCTGCTGCCTGTCTGTCCGATTAAACTCCCACAGGACAGAGCCATTCTGCAGCCTGTCTGTCCCACCAAACTCCCCCAGGGCAGAGCCATTCTGCAGCCTGTCTGTCCCACCAAACTACCCCAGGACAGAGCCATTCTGCAGCCTGTCTGTCCCACCAAACTCTCCCAGATCAGAGACACTCTGCAAGTTCTCTCATTAAACTCAATTTCACCCTCTTTGACTGTGTGCAGCCTCTAACTTCACAGCTGAAGGCTATTTAAAAGGAGGGCCTGTTAGTTGTGATAGCACTTAATGCTCCTGAACTCTCAAGTGCCTCCTTGAAGAAACAGGTGCCATGTCTGTGAGAATGATTAATGGACTAGATGTCCTGCAACCGTTGATGCCTGAACAGTGTGTCTGTACTCTAGGACCATCAGCACCATAAAGGCAGCTCTCCACAATCAAACAGTAAAGAGGGCTTTGTCACTGAGGACCCTCTTGCAGCTTTAGGGTAAGGGTCTGGATCAACAGGGGACAGCTGAGCACAACCTCACTAATGTTGCAGGCAGAGGACTGGGGTCTAGGGGTTCCTGATCTGGCTGGGAGTGAGTGTGCAGGGTGAGGTTTGCCAGCACAACTGGGACCCTGCAAGACACTGAGAGAAGGTGGGACAGTCATGGTAACGGTGGGGGACGCTTGGGGATTTGATCTTCCCAGTATGGAAGCCCTAACTGATTGTCGGTCTCCCTTCTTCTCCAATTACTTCCAGAAACAAAGATGTTTTCTGGTGTAGATCTCGCGGAGGCTGGCATTGTTGTGCTTGTCGCAGCCGAGACGGGCAGAGGCAGAAAACGGCAGCAAGGCAGTCGCAGGCTGGAGGCGGCATCACATGTGCAGGGGGCTGCCGCACACCCTGAAGACCCAGCTGTCCATCAAGCTGAGGAGGGGACCTGAAGGGGAGGCCAATAACAGCCCAGGGTTTACAGGACTCATTGGTCATTCCATCAGCTGACAGATAGCATGTGCTGCAGAAGACTGAGTGTCAACAGAGAGGTAGTCCGGCACCTGTGCCACGCCGTCGGGGAGGAGGACATCTGCTCCTGGTGGCCGTGAACGTCACTGCAGCCCAAAACATTTCGAGCGCCGGGTCATTCCAGGATTCTAATGGGGACCTGTGTTGCATTTCTCAATTTCAGTCCACAGGTGCAACCGGGGCGTGACAGATGTGTAAGCCGGGGCATCTGATTATATCACCTTTGGTCTGGGGTAGGTCAATCAAGATATTCAGGCTGCAGGATTCGCCGCTATTACTAGGATGCCCCAGGTCCGGGAGGCGATCGATGGCACACATGTCACTCTGCAAGCGCTGGGGCATCAGGGATTGCACTATATTAAAAGCAAGAGGTTCCACTGTCTCAATGTTCAGGTCATGTGTGACCACCACTCTCAGGATCATGCATATGTGCGCCTGCTACCCTAGGAGCATGCATGACAGCTACATCCTGGGCATTTGGAGATCCCTGGTGTAAAAGCACTCCAGGCTGATGAACTTGAGTTGGCAATGTCAACGGGTCATTATACAAGCAGGAAGGTGATAATCACTCACTGTGAGGAAAGCTCTGGTGCTCCTCAGCATCTAATTCAAGTCATACTCCTGTCTTTCAGCTGACAGTGCGCTCAAACCCAACCTCATGACAGCGTCTGCATCGGGGACTTTTGATCTTGGACCACCCAGGGGGGAGGAGAAGCAGGGATAACAGGGATTGGGGTGGGGGAAGGCCCACCGTGAACATTAAAGTGACAGAGGCTTCGCATGCACCAGCTGTGAAATGTTTTAAAGGTGAACATTTTAATGGTGAACATTTTAATGTGACAAAGGTTTCCATTCCACCTCGCTACGGAGAGTGACCTCACCAGTGCCCACTCAGTGATCATCACTCTGCTTGATCTTCCGTGTATCATGGTCTGTAGACTAACCAAAGTGAATTATGAACTACAGAACATGCAGTTTAAAATAATTTATTGTCGAACAATCGTGTGATAAGATAACTGGAATAAATTAAATAATGTAGGAGCAACATGAAACAACTGTCTCCCAGCACGACCTACTCCCAACTCCCAGATCACAGGGTCATGTGATAGGTTTACAATGCCACCAAGTGGTCGGAAGTCATGCATAACATTATGTACAAACTTGCCTTATGCATACCATCACACGGTGGTCTTGTGTTACTTCCAGATGTGGTCTTTGATCTCCTTGAGGGACATCCTTGGAGGGCCTGGAGCTGGAGGGCTGGCCTCGGATGACTTACCGGTGCCACAGGCATCGCTGTGCCAACCTTATCTGCTCGCTGCCCTTGTGATGTGCCAATGTCAGATGGGGGGCTTCAGAGGAACTGGAGAGAACCTGAGTCTCCTTGATGGAAGACTGTAGGATGGGCTCCAGTGCTTGCTCTTCCCCGAGGGTGCTTTTGGGCCCTGGGTGATTCACCGGGATGGAGGGGCAGCTGGAGTGAGCTCCAGAAGCCTCTGAGTAAACTGGCACTGCCAGTCTTGGGGGCTCCCCATTGTCAGCACCATGGTGTCGCCACCCTCAACAATCATCCTCACTGACTGGGCCACGCTCTAGACAGCCTCAGCAATGTCCACCTGCATCAGGGACATTTCCCTCATTGACTGGGACATGATGTCGACGCCCTCAGCCATGGTCGTCACAGACTGAGCCATTCCTTCAACACCTCCACTCAAGATGTGGACGTCGTGCTGGATGTGGTCAGCGACCCGGAGGAAAGGGAGGTCGCTGGCGCGGAGGTTGGTGGCGGGCGAGTAAGTGAGGCCCTGCTCAGTTGCGGATCCCCATGACACATTTGGACAGCCCCCCCCCCCCCCCCTCACCCCACACCCCCCTCACCCCACACCCCCCCCCCACACTCCCGTCAGATGATGTCAGATATGGGTCAGAGTCCGCAAAGCCTGGGGTATTCTGTGCAGGCGGTGGGTGAGGCCCAGGACAGGGCTGCTCTCTCACTGGCAGCCATGTGCCAGAGCCACCTGGATATCACAGCGGCGCTCCTCAGCGTGGCCCAGTCACAGCAGGCCGTGGCTGAGAGCGTCGGCAGCATTGCCCAAGCGCTGGCCGGCAAACACTGGGCAGGGTGTCCCAGTCCCAGAGGGAAATGGCTCAGACCCAGAGGGATGTGGCCCAGTCACTGGCTGATGTGGCACAGACCCTCAGGGTGGTGGCACAGTCGCAGACAGAGATGGTCCACTCCCTGTGCTCCATAGCCGCGAACGTGCAGACCCTGGCCGAGACTAAAGCGGGCCTCCAGGACTGGCAGCGCCAGTTGGTGGGGGGGGGGCTCAACGTATGGCTCCGCATGCAACCCCGACCATTGGATTAGCCCGGGGACATCGGGCACCCCGAGGGAGAAGGTGGTGCTGGGGTCCGTGCCGGTGACCCCCGCAGGGTGGTGACGGAACAGCGCAGCATCTCCCCTACCCGCCCTCCTCTTACCCCTGGTGCATCTGGTGGGCAGAACGGGATGCCCGAGCAGCAGCCGGGCCCATCCAGGCCGGGTCACCCCAGGAGACGTCTGCCAACCGTGACCCTTGTCGCAGGGCAAGAGTCACAGCAGGCCGCCCCCCACTCCTGCTGTACTGGCTGGGGACCACCTAGGCCGAGTGTTAGGGCCCGAAAGGGCAGAAAGTTAGGTACCAGTTAAGTTGGCACGGGTGCAGGACCCCATTGATTTATAGGGGCTAGGCACAGACTGTGTGTACATTCCTCCACAATAAACACCTGTTAACATTGTTAAACCCTGTCTCGGTACACTGTCTGATGAGTGTGGGGGTGGGCCGGTCACTGCTGGCCAGAGGGGAGTCGGGGCTGGGGAACCAGTGCAGGCCTCGTGGGTGGACTGTGCTCCCCACCCTCCCTCCCTCCCCCATCTGCCCCGACTGTCCCCAGCACCCCACCCCAGGGATTCGACGGGACCGTGTGATGGACTGGCCAGCTCACATGCAAGGATTACCCAGGTGGACGGTGGTACTGTGAGCATGAGTCAGACATTGCCAAACGATGTGGAGCGCCGGAGCTCATCGTAGAGCGGGATGTCATCATCCTCCATCCCATGGACCAAACCCACCATCACTGCCAACCCAGGGCCCCCAGATCGTGGCGCCACAGGTACGTGTCGTGGAGGGAGTGTGCATGTGGGTGGTGTGGAAGGTGAGGGAGTGTGGGTATGGGATGGTGGGGCCTGTGCCCCTGGTCAGCAACTCCTCTCCCGCCCTTGATGGTGAAACGTGTCGTGGTGAGAACGTCTCATGCGCTCTGGCCCTGGCGTTGTGCGGCCTCCCGTGCCCGTCAGGCCCCATGTCCCGTTCATTGTTCCCCTCCCCCACATTCTCCCTGTCGGACGAGTCCTGCCCTCCCTCCTCATCCTCCTCCAGCACATCGTCCCTCTGCTCGGCTATATTGTGGAGGATGCAGCAGACCACCACGATGCGGACGAGCCTCCTAGCCGCGTGCTGGAGGGCCCCTCTAGAACGGTTCAGAAACCTGAAAGCACCTCTTCAGGACTCCAAAGCACCGCTTGACCACGCCCATGGTTGCTGTATGGGCGTCGTTGCCTTCGCGACGGCCAGTGGTCTCCGGATTGGCTTCATCAGCCACGGCTGCAACGGGTAACCCGTCTCCTAGCAGCCAGCCCTGCAGGTGGGGGAGGGGGCCCTCAAACATGTCGGGGATCACCAAGTGTGCCAAATTGAATGCGTCATGCGCAGACGTGCATGATGCGCATCTGTTGTTTGCACTACAGCTGAATGTTCATGGAGTAAGCCCTTTCTGTGTATAGCAGCCTGTTATCTGCAGGTGCCCGTAAGACAACATGCACGTCATCAATCAGCCCCTGGCCCCGGGGTATCCCGGCGATGGCAGCAAATCCCACTACCTGGGCATCCTGGTGGGCACGGTCCATATGGTACTGTATGCACTGCTCCACATGGGCACCAATGTCAGCGAGATCTCGGACAGGTCACTACTTGCCGACTGGAACGACCCCGTTGCATAGAAGTTGAGGGTGACCGTCACCTGGACGGCCACCGGGAGTGGGTGTCCTCCCCCATACCCCCGCGATGCCTGGTGTGCCATCATCTGGCATTTGTGTCTCACAGTCCCTCTGCTTATCCGCAGTCTCTGTCTGTATGCCCAATCCAGAAGCTCCTCGAATGACATGCGGTTGCGATACAGGCAGGGCCTCATCCAGTGCTGCCTTGGCACCTCCTGCTCGGCCTATTGGGCGGGCGGCCCTCCGGCCTGTGCAGCTGCCACCCCACCCTTGCAGCCTGCTCTTCTGCTGCAGCCTCCGCCTCCTCTCTGAGCAGTCTCCGCTCACGCTGCTGCAGGGTATATCACAGGGCTGTAACCATCGCTACAACGGCCGGCACCGCAGGTTGGTGTTCAAATGCCATTCTCTGTTAGCATGGCACATACTCCCATACCCATCCAGCTAACATGGGCGACATGGGGGGCCCCGGTTGGCACTGCATGCCCCCCACCCCTCAACCCGGCTTAGTCGGTGCCCCAGTTCTGGCACCCGTCCCCACTGTCAGGGCACCATTGGCTGGCACTGCCCTCACTGGGAGCTGCCGTGGTTGCCCTGGGTAGTCCCCCGGTGGGTGGCGGGTGGTTCGGTGGGGTGTTCAGGGATGGGAGGACGCATTGTGGCGGGGGATGGGGTGCTGGAGTGGGCTCACCAATACAGCCGGTGCCACTGTGTAGAACCAGGGGCCGAGGTGGGTGGTCAGCAAGATGGCCGCTGTAATGGCGGTCAGTGCTTGGGCACTGCCCCAGACCAGTGGGGTGGCACCCCAGCTGCTCGACCTGTCTCCCCCCTCCTCCTTCTCTCCCCCGGCCCTGGCAGGGGGCTCCCCACCGCAGCCAGCATGGCCGGTGTCCAGGCCGGCATTCACGCCATTTCCTACCGCCTCTCTCTCGCTCACCAACCAGGATGCCAGGTTCACCATTTTTATAACCACAAGTGAATGACGCCATCGGTAAATCAGCCCATCGGAGGCGGTGAATCGCGGAGGCCCTGGAGCATCAGGGTCAAGCCCGCTCATTGATATGTCTACTGTACTTTCAGCCCGCACGCATTTTGGGGGTGCCGGAGCATCCCAATTTGGTGTAAAACCGGCACATACAGAGACTTCAACATCGGAAGCTATTCTCCACCCAATCGCATTTCACGATTTTGGAGTCGGCAAACGGAGAATCCAGCCTGGGACCTATGCACATTTGGAAGTGAATGGTCTCATTAGTGACAGACAGCATGGTTTTGTCCGAGGAAGTTCATGTTCACTAATTTAATTGAGATTTTGAGGAAGTGACAAAAGTGATTGATGAGGGAAGGGCTGTGGATGTTGTCTGCATGGACTTTAGTGAAGCATTTGATTAGGTCCCTCATGGCAGGCTGGTGCAAAAGATTAGATCACATTGGGTCAGGGGTGATTAGCTGGATGGATCCAGAACTGGCTTGGCCACAGAAAACAGAGGGTAGCAGTGGAAGGGTGCTTTTCCGAATGAAGGTCTGTAACTAGTGGTGTTCCGCAGGGATCAGTTCTGGGACCTCTGCTCTTTGTCATAAATATAAATGACTTGGAAGAAATTGTAGTTGGTCTGATTAGCAAGTTTGCGGATGATACTAAGATTGCAGGAGTTGCGGATAGTGATGAAGATTGTTAGAGAATACAACAGGATATAGATAGGCTGCAAAATTGGGCAGAGAAATGGCAGATGGAATCTAACCCGGACAGATGTGAGATGATGCAATTTGGTAGATCCAATTCATGTGGGAGCTATAAAATAAATGGCAGAATATTCAGGAGCAGAGAGACACAGAGATCTGGGCGTGCAGGTCCACAGATACTTATTGGTGACAGCACAGGTGGAAATGGTGGTAAAGAAAGCATGTCGTATGCTTGCCTTCATCGGACAGGCATCGAGTATAAAAGTTCGCAAATTATGTTACTGTTAGGGGGCAGCACGGTAGCACAAGTGGCTAGCACTGTGGCTTCACAGCGCCAGGGTCCCAGGTTCGATTCCCCGCTGGGTCACTGTCTGTGCGGAGTCTGCACGTTCTCCCAGTGTGTGCGTGGGTTTCCTCCGGGTACTCCGGTTTCCTTCCAAAGTTCAAAGGTTAGGTGGATTGGCCATGATAAATTGCCCTTAGTGACTAAAATAAAGGTTGGGATGGGTTATTGGGTTACAGGGAGAGGGTGGAAGTGAGGGCTTAAGTGGGTCGGTGCAGACTTGATGGGCTGAATGGCCTCCTTCTGCACTGTATGTTCGATGTTCTCTATACATGTTCATATACAATGTTGGTTCAGCCACATTTGGAATACGGTGTCCAATTCTGGTCACCGCACTATCAGAAGGACGTGGAGGCTTTGGAGAGAGTACATAAAAGGTTTACCAGGATGTTGCCTGGTATGGAGGGTATAAGCTATGAGGAGAGATTGAATAAACTGGGATTGTTTTCCCTAGAAAGACGGAGGCTGAGGGGCAACCTGACACAAGTTTATAAAATTATGAGGGGTATAGATAGGCTGAACAGCTGGAGGCTTTTTCCAAGAGCGGAAATGACATTTACAAGGGAACACAAGTTCAAGGTGAGGAGGGATCGGTTCAGTGGAGATGTGCGGGGGAAATTTTTCACACAGAGGGTGGTGGTGGCCTGGAATGCACTGCCAAGTGAGGTAGTTGAGGGAGATACGTTCGTGATCTTTAAGACATATCTGGATAGGAACATGAACAAACGGAGCATTGAAGGATACAGGCGGTTGGTCTAGATTGGAGATTGGCGCAGGCTTGGAGATCCGTTCCTGTGTTGTATTGTTCTTTGTTCTTTGTTTATCACTAACTTAGAGGTCCGACTCCTCAACTTTCTTCCGAACTCCCTACATTCTGCTCCTCCCATTTTTTACCCATGTCATTGGTACCAATGTGCACCACGTTCACTGGCTGTTCACCCTTCTCCTCCAGAAAGTCTGTGTCCAGCCGGAGCTCCCTGTCCCGGGACTGTGTCCGGCCGGAGCTCCCTGTCCCGGGACTGTGTCCGACCGGAGCTCCCTGTCCCGGGACTGTGTCCGGCCGGAGCTCCCTGTCCCGGGGCTGTGTCCGGCCGGAACTCCCTGTCCCGGGGCTGTGTCCATCCCAGACTCCCTGTCCCGGGGCTGTGTCCGGCCGGGACTCCCTGTCCCGGGGCTGTGTCCATCCCAGACTCCCTGTCCCGGGGCTGTGTCCGGCCGGGACTCCCTGTCCCGGGGCTGTGTCCGGCCGGAGCTCCCTCTCCCGGGGCTGTGTCCATCCCAGACTCCCTGTCCCGGGACTGTGTCCGGCCGGAGCTCCCTGTCCCGGGACTGTGTCCGGCCGGAGCTCCCTGTCCCGGGACTGTGTCCGGCCAGAGCTCCCTGTCCCGGGACTGTGTCCGGCCGGTGCTCCCTGTCCCGGGACTGTGTCCGGCCGGAGCTCCCTGTCCCGGGACTGTGTCCGGCCGGAGCTCCCTGTCCCGGGACTGTGTCCGGCCGGAGCTCTCTGTCCCGGGACTGTGTCCGGCCGGAGCTCAGGATAATGCTGCGATAGTCAGTGTCAGGATAATGCTGCTGAGATAGTCAGTGTCAGGATAATGCTGCGATAGTCAGTGTCAGGATAATGCTGCGATAGTCAGTGTCAGGATAATGCTGCTGCGATAGTCAGTGTCAGGATAATGCTGCGATAGTCAGTGTCAGAATAATGCTGCGATAGTCAGTGTCAGGATAATGCTGAGATAGTCAGTGTCAGGATAATGCTGCGATAGTCAGTGTCAGGATAATGCTGCTGCGATAGTCAGTGTCAGGATAATGCTGCGATAGTCAGTGTCAGGATAATGCTGCTGAGATAGTCAGTGTCAGGATAATGCTGCGATAGTCAGTGTCAGGATAATGCTGCTGCGATAGTCAGTGTCAGGATAATGCTGCGATAGTCAGTGTCAGGATAATGCTGCGATAGTCAGTGTCAGGATAATGCTGCGATGGTCAGTGTCAGGATAATGCTGCGATAGTCAGTGTCAGGATAATGCTGCTGCGATAGTCAGTGTCAGGATAATGCTGCTGCGATAGTCAGTGTCAGGATAATGCTGCGATAGTCAGTGTCAGGATAATGCTGAGATAGTCAGTGTCAGGATAATGCTGCTGAGATAGTCAGTGTCAGGATAATGCTGCGATAGTCAGTGTCAGGATAATGCTGCTGCGATAGTCAGTGTCAGGATAATGCTGCGATAGTCAGTGTCAGGATAATGCTGCGATAGTCAGTGTCAGGATAATGCTGCGATAGTCAGTGTCAGGATAATGCTGCGATAGTCAGTGTCAGGATAATGCTGCGATAGTCAGTGTCAGGATAATGCTGCGATAGTCAGTGTCAGGATAATGCTGCTGCGATAGTCAGTGTCAGGATAATGCTGCGATAGTCAGTGTCAGGATAATGCTGCGATAGTCAGTGTCAGGATAATGCTGCGATAGTCAGTGTCAGGATAATGCTGCTGCGATAGTCAGTGTCAGGATAATGCTGCTGCGATAGTCAGTGTCAGGATAATGCTGCGATAGTCAGTGTCAGGATAATGCTGCTGCGATAGTCAGTGTCAGGATAATGCTGCTGCGATAGTCAGTGTCAGGATAATGCTGCTGCGATAGTCAGTGTCAGGATAATGCTGCGATAGTCAGTGTCAGGATAATGCTGCGATAGTCAGTGTCAGGATAATGCTGCTGCGATAGTCAGTGTCAGGATAATGCTGCTGCGATAGTCAGTGTCAGGATAATGCTGCGATAGTCAGTGTCAGGATAATGCTGCGATAGTCAGTGTCAGGATAATGCTGCTGCGATAGTCAGTGTCAGGATAATGCTGCTGCGATAGTCAGTGTCAGGATAATGCTGCCATAGTCAGTGTCAGGATAATGCTGCTGCGATAGTCAGTGTCAGGATAATGCTGCGATAGTCAGTGTCAGGATAATGCTGCGATAGTCAGTGTCAGGATAATGCTGCTGCGATAGTCAGTGTCAGGATAATGCTGCTGAGATAGTCAGTGTCAGGATAATGCTGCTGCGATAGTCAGTGTCAGGATAATGCTGCGATAGTCAGTGTCAGGATAATGCTGCGATAGTCAGTGTCAGGATAATGCTGCTGCGATAGTCAGTGTCAGGATAATGCTGCTGAGATAGTCAGTGTCAGGATAATGCTGCTGAGATAGTCAGTGTCAGGATAATGCTGCTGAGATAGTCAGTGTCAGGGTAATGCTGCGATAGTCAGTGTCAGGATAATGCTGCTGCGATAGTCAGTGTCAGGATAATGCTGCGATAGTCAGTGTCAGGATAATGCTGCGATAGTCAGTGTCAGGATAATGCTGCTGCGATAGTCAGTGTCAGGATAATGCTGCTGCGATAGTCAGTGTCAGGATAATGCTGCCATAGTCAGTGTCAGGATAATGCTGCTGCGATAGTCAGTGTCAGGATAATGCTGCGATAGTCAGTGTCAGGATAATGCTGCGATAGTCAGTGTCAGGATAATGCTGCTGCGATAGTCAGTGTCAGGATAATGCTGCTGAGATAGTCAGTGTCAGGATAATGCTGCTGCGATAGTCAGTGTCAGGATAATGCTGCGATAGTCAGTGTCAGGATAATGCTGCGATAGTCAGTGTCAGGATAATGCTGCTGCGATAGTCAGTGTCAGGATAATGCTGCTGAGATAGTCAGTGTCAGGATAATGCTGCTGAGATAGTCAGTGTCAGGGTAATGCTGCGATAGTCAGTGTCAGGATAATGCTGCTGCGATAGTCAGTGTCAGGATAATGCTGCGATAGTCAGTGTCAGGATAATGCTGCGATAGTCAGTGTCAGGATAATGCTGCTGCGATAGTCAGTGTCAGGATAATGCTGCTGCGATAGTCAGTGTCAGGATAATGCTGCGATAGTCAGTGTCAGGATAATGCTGCGATAGTCAGTGTCAGGATAATGCTGCGATAGTCAGTGTCAGGATAATGCTGCGATAGTCAGTGTCAGGATAATGCTGTGATAGTCAGTGTCAGGATAATGCTGCTGAGATAGTCAGTGTCAGGATAATGCTGCGATAGTCAGTGTCAGGATAATGCTGCGATAGTCAGTGTCAGGATAATGCTGCGATAGTCAGTGTCAGGATAATGCTGCTGCGATAGTCAGTGTCAGGATAATGCTGCTGCGATAGTCAGTGTCAGGATAATGCTGCGATAGTCAGTGTCAGGATAATGCTGCGATAGTCAGTGTCAGGATAATGCTGCGATAGTCAGTGTCAGGATAATGCTGCTGCGATAGTCAGTGTCAGGATAATGCTGCCATAGTCAGTGTCAGGATAATGCTGCGATAGTCAGTGTCAGGATAATGCTGCGATAGTCAGTGTCAGGATAATGCTGCTGCGATAGTCAGTGTCAGGATAATGCTGCTGCGATAGTCAGTGTCAGAATAATGCTGCTGCGATAGTCAGTGTCAGGATAATGCTGCTGCGATAGTCAGTGTCAGGATAATGCTGCGATAGTCAGTGTCAGGATAATGCTGCTATAGTCAGTGTCAGGATAATGCTGCTGAGATAGTCAGTGTCAGGATAATGCTGCTGCGATAGTCAGTGTCAGGATAATGCTGCGATAGTCAGTGTCAGGATAATGCTGCTGCGATAGTCAGTGTCAGGATAATGCTGCGATAGTCAGTGTCAGGATAATGCTGCTGCGATAGTCAGTGTCAGGATAATGCTGCGATAGTCAGTGTCAGGATAATGCTGCTGCGATAGTCAGTGTCAGGATAATGCTGCTGAGATAGTCAGTGTCAGGATAATGCTGCTGCGATAGTCAGTGTCAGGATAATGCTGCGATAGTCAGTGTCAGGATAATGCTGCTATAGTCAGTGTCAGGATAATGCTGCGATAGTCAGTGTCAGAATAATGCTGCTGCGATAGTCTGTGTCAGGATAATGCTGCGATAGTCAGTGTCAGGATAATGCTGCGATAGTCAGTGTCAGAATAATGCTGAGATAGTCAGTGTCAGGATAATGCTGCGATAGTCAGTGTCAGGATAATGCTGCTGCGATAGTCAGTGTCAGGATAATGCTGCGATAGTCAGTGTCAGGATAATGCTGCGATAGTCAGTGTCAGGATAATGCTGCTGTGATAGTCAGTGTCAGGATAATGCTGCGATAGTCAGTGTCAGGATAATGCTGCTGCGATAGTCAGTGTCAGGATAATGCTGCGATAGTCAGTGTCAGGATAATGCTGCGATAGTCAGTGTCAGGATAATGCTGCGATAGTCAGTGTCAGGATAATGCTGCGATAGTCAGTGTCAGGATAATGCTGCGATAGTCAGTGTCAGGATAATGCTGCGATAGTCAGTGTCAGGATAATGCTGCTGCGATAGTCAGTGTCAGGATAATGCTGCTGCGATAGTCAGTGTCAGGATAATGCTGCTGTGATAGTCACTGTCAGGATAATGCTGCTGAGATAGTCACTGTCAGGATAATGCTGCTGTGATAGTCAGTGTCAGGATAATGCTGCTGCGATAGTCAGTGTCAGGATAATGCTGCGATAGTCAGTGTCAGGATAATGCTGCGATAGTCAGTGTCAGGATAATGCTGCGATAGTCAGTGTCAGGATAATGCTGCTATAATCAGTGTCAGGATAATGCTGCGATAGTCAGTGTCAGGATAATGCTGCGATAGTCAGTGTCAGGATAATGCTGCGATAGTCAGTGTCAGGATAATGCTGCTATAATCAGTGTCAGGATAATGCTGCTGCGATAGTCAGTGTCAGGATAATGCTGCGATAGTCAGTGTCAGGATAATGCTGCTGCGATAGTCAGTGTCAGGATAATGCTGCGATAGTCAGTGTCAGGATAATGCTGCTGTGATAGTCAGTGTCAGGATAATGCTGCTGAGATAGTCAGTGTCAGGATAATGCTGCTGCGATAGTCAGTGTCAGGATAATGCTGCTGCGATAGTCAGTGTCAGGATAATGCTGCTGCGATAGTCAGTGTCAGGATAATGCTGCTGCGATAGTCAGTGTCAGGATAATGCTGCGATAGTCAGTGTCAGGATAATGCTGCTGTGATAGTCAGTGTCAGGATAATGCTGCTGCGATAGTCAGTGTCAGGATAATGCTGCTGCGATAGTCAGTGTCAGGATAATGCTGCTGTGATAGTCAGTGTCAGGATAATGCTGCTGCGATAGTCAGTGTCAGGATAATGCTGCGATAGTCAGTGTCAGGATAATGCTGCGATAGTCAGTGTCAGGATAATGCTGCTGTGATAGTCACTGTCAGGATAATGCTGCTGCGATAGTCAGTGTCAGGATAATGCTGCTGCGATAGTCAGTGTCAGGATAATGCTGCTGCGATAGTCAGTGTCAGGATAATGCTGCGATAGTCAGTGTCAGGATAATGCTGCTGCGATAGTCAGTGTCAGGATAATGCTGCGATAGTCAGTGTCAGGATAATGCTGCTGCGATAGTCAGTGTCAGGAAAATGCTGCGATAGTCAGTGTCAGGATAATGCTGCTGAGATAGTCAGTGTCAGGATAATGCTGCTGCGATAGTCAGTGTCAGGATAATGCTGCTGCGATAGTCAGTGTCAGGATAATGCTGCGATAGTCAGTGTCAGGATAATGCTGCTGCGATAGTCAGTGTCAGGATAATGCTGCTGAGATAGTCAGTGTCAGGATAATGCTGCTGAGATAGTCAGTGTCAGGATAATGCTGCTGCCACAGTCAGTGTCAGGATAATGCTGCTGCGATAGTCAGTGTCAGGATAATGCTGCGATAGTCAGTGTCAGGATAATGCTGCTGCGATAGTCAGTGTCAGGATAATGCTGCGATAGTCAGTGTCAGGATAATGCTGCTGAGATAGTCAGTGTCAGGAAAATGCTGCGATAGTCAGTGTCAGGATAATGCTGCTGCGATAGTCAGTGTCAGGATAATGCTGCTGCGATAGTCAGTGTCAGGATAATGCTGCGATAGTCAGTGTCAGGATAATGCTGCGATAGTCAGTGTCAGGATAATGCTGCTGCGATAGTCAGTGTCAGGATAATGCTGCGATAGTCAGTGTCAGGATAATGCTGCGATAGTCAGTGTCAGGATAATGCTGCTGCGATAGTCAGTGTCAGGATAATGCTGCGATAGTCAGTGTCAGGATAATGCTGCTGTGATAGTCAGTGTCAGGATAATGCTGCCATAGTCAGTGTCAGGATAATGCTGCTGAGATAGTCAGTGTCAGGATAATGCTGCTGCGATAGTCAGTGTCAGGATAATGCTGAGATAGTCAGTGTCAGGATAATGCTGCTGCGATAGTCAGTGTCAGGATAATGCTGCGATAGTCAGTGTCAGGATAATGCTGCTGTGATAGTCAGTGTCAGGATAATGCTGCCATAGTCAGTGTCAGGATAATGCTGCCATAGTCAGTGTCAGGATAATGCTGCGATAGTCAGTGTCAGGATAATGCTGCTGAGATAGTCAGTGTCAGGAAAATGCTGCGATAGTCAGTGTCAGGATAATGCTGCTGCGATAGTCAGTGTCAGGATAATGCTGCTGCGATAGTCAGTGTCAGGATAATGCTGCGATAGTCAGTGTCAGGATAATGCTGCTGCGATAGTCAGTGTCAGGATAATGCTGAGATAGTCAGTGTCAGGGTAATGCTGCTGCGATAGTCAGTGTCAGGATAATGCTGCTGCGATAGTCAGTGTCAGGATAATGCTGAGATAGTCAGTGTCAGGATAATGCTGCTGCGATAGTCAGTGTCTGGATAATGCTGCGATAGTCAGTGTCAGGATAATGCTGCTGCGATAGTCACTGTCAGGATAATGCTGCGATAGTCAGTGTCAGGATAATGCTGCGATAGTCAGTGTCAGGATAATGCTGCGATAGTCAGTGTCAGGATAATGCTGCGATAGTCAGTGTCAGGATAATGCTGCTGCGATAGTCAGTGTCAGGATAATGCTGCGATAGTCAGTGTCAGGATAATGCTGCTGCGATAGTCAGTGTCTGGATAATGCTGCGATAGTCAGTGTCAGGATAATGCTGCTGTGATAGTCAGTGTCAGGATAATGCTGCTGCGATAGTCAGTGTCAGGATAATGCTGCTGCGATAGTCAGTGTCAGGATAATGCTGCGATAGTCAGTGTCAGGATAATGCTGCGATAGTCAGTGTCAGGATAATGCTGCTGAGATAGTCAGTGTCAGGATAATGCTGCTGCGATAGTCAGTGTCAGGATAATGCTGCTGTGATAGTCAGTGTCAGGATAATGCTGCCATAGTCAGTGTCAGGATAATGCTGCTGTGATAGTCAGTGTCAGGATAATGCTGCCATAGTCAGTGTCAGGATAATGCTGCGATAGTCAGTGTCAGGATAATGCTGCTGCGATAGTCAGTGTCAGGATAATGCTGCGATAGTCAGTGTCAGGATAATGCTGAGATAGTCAGTGTCAGGATAATGCTGCTGCGATAGTCAGTGTCAGGATAATGCTGCGATAGTCAGTGTCAGGATAATGCTGCGATAGTCAGTGTCAGGATAATGCTGCGATAGTCAGTGTCAGAATAATGCTGCTGCGATAGTCAGTGTCAGGATAATGCTGCGATAGTCAGTGTCAGGATAATGCTGCCATAGTCAGTGTCAGGATAATGCTGCTGCGATAGTCAGTGTCAGGATAATGATGCTGCGATAGTCAGTGTCAGGATAATGCTGCGATAGTCAGTGTCAGGATAATGCTGCCATAGTCAGTGTCAGGATAATGCTGCTGCGATAGTCAGTGTCAGGATAATGATGCTGCGATAGTCAGTGTCAGGATAATGCTGCGATAGTCAGTGTCAGGATAATGCTGCTGCGATAGTCAGTGTCAGGATAATGCTGCTGCGATAGTCAGTGTCAGGATAATGCTGCTGAGATAGTCAGTGTCAGGATAATGCTGCGATAGTCAGTGTCAGGATAATGCTGCTGCGATAGTCAGTGTCAGGATAATGCTGCTGCGATAGTCAGTGTCAGGATAATGCTGCGATAGTCAGTGTCAGGATAATGCTGCGATAGTCAGTGTCAGAATAATGCTGCTGCGATAGTCTGTGTCAGGATAATGCTGCGATAGTCAGTGTCAGGATAATGCTGCGATAGTCAGTGTCAGAATAATGCTGAGATAGTCAGTGTCAGGATAATGCTGCTGCGATAGTCAGTGTCAGGATAATGCTGCTGAGATAGTCAGTGTCAGGATAATGCTGAGATAGTCAGTGTCAGGATAATGCTGCTGCGATAGTCAGTGTCAGGATAATGCTGAGATAGTCAGTGTCAGGATAATGCTGCTGAGATAGTCAGTGTCAGGATAATGCTGCTGAGATAGTCAGTGTCAGGATAATGCTGCGATAGTCAGTGTCAGGATAATGCTGCTGCGATAGTCAGTGTCAGGATAATGCTGCTGAGATAGTCAGTGTCAGGATAATGCTGAGATAGTCAGTGTCAGGATAATGCTGCTGCGATAGTCAGTGTCAGGATAATGCTGAGATAGTCAGTGTCAGGATAATGCTGCTGAGATAGTCAGTGTCAGGATAATGCTGCTGCGATAGTCAGTGTCAGGATAATGCTGCGATAGTCAGTGTCAGGATAATGCTGCTGTGATAGTCACTGTCAGGATAATGCTGCGATAGTCAGTGTCAGGATAATGCTGCGATAGTCAGTGTCAGGATAATGCTGCGATAGTCAGTGTCAGGATAATGCTGCTGCGATAGTCAGTGTCAGGATAATGCTGCTGCGATAGTCAGTGTCAGGATAATGCTGCGATAGTCAGTGTCAGGATAATGCTGCTGCGATAGTCAGTGTCAGGATAATGCTGCGATAGTCAGTGTCAGGATAATGCTGCGATAGTCAGTGTCAGGATAATGCTGCTGTGATAGTCACTGTCAGGATAATGCTGCGATAGTCAGTGTCAGGATAATGCTGCGATAGTCAGTGTCAGGATAATGCTGCGATAGTCAGTGTCAGGATAATGCTGCTGCGATAGTCAGTGTCAGGATAATGCTGCGATAGTCAGTGTCAGGATAATGCTGCTGCGATAGTCAGTGTCAGGATAATGCTGCTGCGATAGTCAGTGTCAGGATAATGCTGCGATAGTCAGTGTCAGGATAATGCTGCTGAGATAGTCAGTGTCAGGATAATGCTGCTGCGATAGTCAGTGTCAGGATAATGCTGAGATAGTCACTGTCAGGATAATGCTGCGATAGTCAGTGTCAGGATAATGCTGCTGAGATAGTCAGTGTCAGGATAATGCTGCGATAGTCAGTGTCAGGATAATGCTGCGATAGTCAGTGTCAGGATAATGCTGCTGCGATAGTCAGTGTCAGGATAATGCTGCGATAGTCAGTGTCAGGATAATGCTGCGATAGTCAGTGTCAGGATAATGCTGCGATAGTATTCATTTGGACATTCCTCAAACATGACCAGCTGAATTTCATTAGAACCACTGTCCACTAGACTCTCTTCCTTGCTGCCCCGCCTCAGTCCCTATCCTCACATTCTCCCTCCCTCACACTTCCTTGCTCCCCCGCCTCAGTCCCTATCCTCACATTCTCTTCCCTCACACTTCCTTGCTCCCCCGCCTCAGTCCCTATCCTCACATTCTCTTCCCTCACACTTCCTTGCTCCCCCGCCTCAGTCCCTATCCTCACATTCTCTTCCCTCACACTTCCTTGCTCCCCCGCCTCAGTCCCTATCCTCACATTCTCTTCCCTCACACTTCCTTGCTCCCCCGCCTCAGTCCCTATCCTCACATTCTCTTCCCTCACACTTCCTTGCTCCCCCGCCTCAGTCCCTATCCTCACATTCTCTTCCCTCACACTTCCTTGCTCCCCCGCCTCAGTCCCTATCCTCACATTCTCTTCCCTCACACTTCCTTGCTCCCCCTCACTCTTGACTTTCTCTCCTTCACCCCATATTGTGCTGAATCACCTACCCTGAAGGTTTAGCACAGCTATTAGTACCGAATAAAAATGGAGATTTGTTCATGACTTGGTGAAGAATGGATCCACATTTACACAAAATGGCGAACCCTTGATTGCCACACAGTTTGATTCCTGGTTCTGTGAACACTGATACACAACAGCAGAGAATGCTCATCACTCGAGCTGTCTCTCTCTTTTTCTCTCTCTCTCAAGGTCAGGGCAGTTTCTATTACATTGGGTTCGGGGATTCAGTGACAGCTGAAGACACAGTGGGAGCAGCTTCATTTGGTCTCAAAAATGCTCACACACTGCCTCACAATCCGCTGATGTCGATCAGAACCATAAGATTTCTGCGTATGAGGAAGCAGAAACAGGGGGAATTCAGAGAGGCTGTACAGCAACTAGCTAAAGCTAATGAGCGGCACTAAAGAGACACCATGTCTGCTCGGATATAACAATGGAGATTGCCGGAGAAAGGAAATGAAGGAAGTGAAACAGTGTGAAGGAACTGGCTCGTGGGTCTCATCGCCAGGCCCAGTTTAGTATTCAGAGGCTGGATTGTTCATTGAACACAGCGTACTGTAATAACTGCTGTCACAAACATACACACAGCGTACTGTAATAACTGCTGTCACAAACATAAACACAGCGTACTGTAATAACTGCTGTCACAAACATACACACAGCGTACTGTAATAACTGCTGTCACAAACATAAACACAGCGTACTGTAATAACTGCTGTCACAAACATACACACAGCGTACTGTAATAACTGCTGTCACAAACATACACACAGCGTACTGTAATAACTGCTGTCACAAACATACACAGCGTACTGTAATAACTGCTGTCACAAACATACACACAGCGTACTGTAATAACTGCTGTCACAAACATAAACACAGCGTACTGTAATAACTACTGTCACAAACATACACACAGCGTACTGTAATAACTGCTGTCACAAACATACACACAGCGTACTGTAATAACTGCTGTCACAAACATAAACACAGCGTACTGTAATAACTGCTGTCACAAACATACACACAGCGTACTGTAATAACTGCTGTCACAAACATACACAGCGTACTGTAATAACTGCTGTCACAAACATACACACAGCGTACTGTAATAACTACTGTCACAAACATACACAGCGTACTGTAATAACTGCTGCCACAAACATAAACACAGCGTACTGTAATAACTGCTGCCACAAACATAAACACAGCGTACTGTAATAACTGCTGTCACAAACATACACAGCGTACTGTAATAACTGCTGTCACAAACATAAACACAGCATACTGTAATAACTGCTGTCACAAACATACACAGCGTACTGTAATAACTGCTGCCACAAACATAAACAGCGTACTGTAATAACTGCTGTCACCAACATAAACACAGAGTACTGTAATAACTGCTGTCACAAACATAAACAGCGTACTGTAATAACTGCTGCCACAAACATAAACACAGCGTACTGTAATAACTGCTGCCACAAACATAAACAGCGTACTGTAATAACTGCTGTAACAAACATAAACAGCGTACTGTAATAACTGCTGTCACAAACATAAACACAGCGTACTGTAATAACTGCTGTCACAAACATACACACAGCGTACTGTAATAACTGCTGTCACAAACATAAACACAGCGTACTGTAATAACTGCTGACACAAACATACACAGCGTACTGTAATAACTGCTGCCACAAACATACACACAGCGTACTGTAATAACTGCTGTCACAAACATACACAGCGTACTGTAATAACTGCTGTCACAAACATAAACAGCGTACTGTAATAACTGCTGCCACAAACATACACACAGCGTACTGTAATAACTGCTGTCACAAACATACACAGCGTACTGTAATAACTGCTGTCACAAACATACACAGCGTACTGTAATAACTGCTGACACAAACATACACACAGCGTACTGTAATAACTGCTGTCACAAACATAAACACAGCGTACTGTAATAACTGCTGTCACAAACATACACACAGCATACTGTAATAACTGCTGTCACAAACATAAACACAGCGTACTGTAATAACTGCTGTCACAAACATAAACACAGCGTACTGTAATAACTGCTGCCACAAACATAAACACAGAGTACTGTAATAACTGCTGACACAAACATAAACAGCGTACTGTAATAACTGCTGTCACAAACATACACAGCGTACTGTAATAACTGCTGTCACAAACATACACACAGCGTACTGTAATAACTACTGTCACAAACATACACAGCGTACTGTAATAACTGCTGCCACAAACATAAACACAGCGTACTGTAATAACTGCTGTCACAAACATACACAGCGTACTGTAATAACTGCTGTCACAAACATAAACACAGCATACTGTAATAACTGCTGTCACAAACATACACAGCGTACTGTAATAACTGCTGCCACAAACATAAACAGCGTACTGTAATAACTGCTGTCACAAACATAAACAGCGTACTGTAATAACTGCTGCCACAAACATAAACACAGCGTACTGTAATAACTGCTGCCACAAACATAAACAGCGTACTGTAATAACTGCTGTCACAAACATAAACAGCGTACTGTAATAACTGCTGTCACAAACATACACAGCGTACTGTAATAACTGCTGTCACAAACATACACAGCGTACTGTAATAACTGCTGTCACAAACATAAACACAGAGTACTGTAATAACTGCTGTCACAAACATACACAGCGTACTGTAATAACTGCTGTCACAAACATAAACACAGCGTACTGTAATAACTACTGTCACAAACATACACAGCGTACTGTAATAACTGCTGCCACAAACATAAACACAGCGTACTGTAATAACTGCTGCCACAAACATAAACAGCGTACTGTAATAACTGCTGTCACAAACATAAACAGCGTACTGTAATAACTGCTGTCACAAACATACACAGCGTACTGTAATAACTGCTGTCACAAACATACACAGCGTACTGTAATAACTGCTGTCACAAACATAAACACAGAGTACTGTAATAACTGCTGTCACAAACATACACAGCGTACTGTAATAACTGCTGTCACAAACATAAACACAGCGTACTGTAATAACTACTGTCACAAACATACACAGCGTACTGTAATAACTGCTGCCACAAACATAAACACAGCGTACTGTAATAACTGCTGCCACAAACATAAACAGCGTACTGTAATAACTGCTGTCACAAACATAAACAGCGTACTGTAATAACTGCTGTCACAAACATAAACACAGCGTACTGTAATAACTGCTGTCACAAACATACACACAGCGTACTGTAATAACTGCTGTCACAAACATAAACACAGCGTACTGTAATAACTGCTGACACAAACATACACAGCGTACTGTAATAACTGCTGCCACAAACATACACACAGCGTACTGTAATAACTGCTGTCACAAACATACACAGCGTACTGTAATAACTGCTGTCACAAACATAAACAGCGTACTGTAATAACTGCTGCCACAAACATACACACAGCGTACTGTAATAACTGCTGTCACAAACATACACAGCGTACTGTAATAACTGCTGTCACAAACATACACAGCGTACTGTAATAACTGCTGACACAAACATACACACAGCGTACTGTAATAACTGCTGTCACAAACATAAACACAGCGTACTGTAATAACTGCTGTCACAAACATACACACAGCATACTGTAATAACTGCTGTCACAAACATAAACACAGCGTACTGTAATAACTGCTGTCACAAACATAAACACAGCGTACTGTAATAACTGCTGCCACAAACATAAACACAGAGTACTGTAATAACTGCTGACACAAACATAAACAGCGTACTGTAATAACTGCTGTCACAAACATACACAGCGTACTGTAATAACTGCTGTCACAAACATACACACAGCGTACTGTAATAACTACTGTCACAAACATACACAGCGTACTGTAATAACTGCTGCCACAAACATAAACACAGCGTACTGTAATAACTGCTGTCACAAACATACACAGCGTACTGTAATAACTGCTGTCACAAACATAAACACAGCATACTGTAATAACTGCTGTCACAAACATACACAGCGTACTGTAATAACTGCTGCCACAAACATAAACAGCGTACTGTAATAACTGCTGTCACAAACATAAACAGCGTACTGTAATAACTGCTGCCACAAACATAAACACAGCGTACTGTAATAACTGCTGCCACAAACATAAACAGCGTACTGTAATAACTGCTGTCACAAACATAAACAGCGTACTGTAATAACTGCTGTCACAAACATACACAGCGTACTGTAATAACTGCTGTCACAAACATACACAGCGTACTGTAATAACTGCTGTCACAAACATAAACACAGAGTACTGTAATAACTGCTGTCACAAACATACACAGCGTACTGTAATAACTGCTGTCACAAACATAAACACAGCGTACTGTAATAACTACTGTCACAAACATACACAGCGTACTGTAATAACTGCTGCCACAAACATAAACACAGCGTACTGTAATAACTGCTGCCACAAACATAAACAGCGTACTGTAATAACTGCTGTCACAAACATAAACAGCGTACTGTAATAACTGCTGTCACAAACATACACAGCGTACTGTAATAACTGCTGTCACAAACATAAACACAGAGTACTGTAATAACTGCTGTCACAAACATACACAGCGTACTGTAATAACTGCTGTCACAAACATAAACACAGCGTACTGTAATAACTACTGTCACAAACATACACAGCGTACTGTAATAACTGCTGCCACAAACATACACAGCGTACTGTAATAACTGCTGTCACAAACATAAACACAGCGTACTGTAATAACTGCTGTCACAAACATACACAGCGTACTGTAATAACTGCTGTCACAAACATAAACACAGAGTACTGTAATAACTGCTGTCACAAACATACACAGCGTACTGTAATAACTGCTGTCACAAACATAAACACAGCGTACTGTAATAACTACTGTCACAAACATACACAGCGTACTGTAATAACT
Organism: Scyliorhinus canicula; assembly: GCF_902713615.1. Taxonomy (NCBI): domain Eukaryota; kingdom Metazoa; phylum Chordata; class Chondrichthyes; order Carcharhiniformes; family Scyliorhinidae; genus Scyliorhinus; species Scyliorhinus canicula. The sequence continues at coordinate 9,998,159 of NC_052167.1, read as the reverse complement.
GCTGCCACAAACATAAACACAGCGTACTGTAATAACTGCTGCCACAAACATAAACAGCGTACTGTAATAACTGCTGTCACAAACATAAACAGCGTACTGTAATAACTGCTGTCACAAACATAAACACAGCGTACTGTAATAACTGCTGCCACAAACATAAACACAGCGTACTGTAATAACTGCTGTCACAAACATAAACAGCGTACTGTAATAACTACTGTCACAAACATAAACACAGCGTACTGTAATAACTGCTGCCACAAACATAAACACAGCGTACTGTAATAACTGCTGTCACAAACATAAACACAGAGTACTGTAATAACTGCTGCCACAAACATACACACAGCGTACTGTAATAACTGCTGTCACAAACATAAACACAGCGTACTGTAATAACTACTGTCACAAACATAAACACAGAGTACTGTAATAACTGCTGTCATAAACACAGCGTACTGTAATAACTGCTGTCACAAACATAAACACAGCGTACTGTAATAACTGCTGTCACAAACATACACACAGCGTACTGTAATAACTGCTGTCACAAACATAAACACAGAGTACTGTAATAACTGCTGTCACAAACATAAACACAGAGTACTGTAATAACTGCTGTCACAAACATACACAGCGTACTGTAATAACTGCTGTCACAAACATACACAGCGTACTGTAATAACTGCTGTCACAAACATAAACACAGCATACTGTAATAACTGCTGTCACAAACATACACACAGCGTACTGTAATAACTGCTGCCACAAACATAAACACAGCGTACTGTAATAACTGCTGCCACAAACATACACACAGCGTACTGTAATAACTGCTGTCACAAACATACACAGCGTACTGTAATAACTGCTGTCACAAACATACACAGCGTACTGTAATAACTGCTGACACAAACATACACACAGCGTACTGTAATAACTGCTGTCACAAACATAAACACAGAGTACTGTAATAACTGCTGTCACAAACATAAACACAGCGTACTGTAATAACTGCTGTCACAAACATAAACACAGCATACTGTAATAACTGCTGTCACAAACATACACAGCGTACTGTAATAACTGCTGCCACAAACATACACAGCGTACTGTAATAACTGCTGTCACAAACACAGCATACTGTAATAACTGCTGTCACAAACACAGCATACTGTAATAACTGCTGTCACAAACATAAACACAGCGTACTGTAATAACTGCTGTCACAAACATAAACACAGCGTACTGTAATAACTGCTGTCACAAACATAAACACAGCGTACTGTAATAACTGCTGTCACAAACATAAACACAGCGTACTGTAATAACTGCTGTCACAAACATACACAGCGTACTGTAATAACTGCTGTCACAAACATACACAGCGTACTGTAATAACTACTGTCACAAACATACACAGCGTACTGTAATAACTGCTGTCACAAACATACACACAGCGTACTGTAATAACTGCTGTCACAAACATAAACACAGCGTACTGTAATAACTGCTGTCACAAACATACACACAGCGTACTGTAATAACTGCTGTCACAAACATAAACACAGCGTACTGTAATAACTGCTGTCACAAACATACACACAGCGTACTGTAATAACTGCTGTCACAAACATAAACACAGCGTACTGTAATAACTGCTGTCACAAACATACACACAGCGTACTGTAATAACTGCTGTCACAAACATAAACACAGCGTACTGTAATAACTGCTGTCACAAACATACACACAGCGTACTGTAATAACTGCTGTCACAAACATAAACACAGCGTACTGTAATAACTGCTGTCACAAACATAAACACAGAGTACTGTAATAACTGCTGTCACAAACATACACAGCGTACTGTAATAACTGCTGTCACAAACATAAACACAGCGTACTGTAATAACTGCTGTCACAAACATACACAGCGTACTGTAATAACTGCTGTCACAAACATAAACAGCGTACTGTAATAACTACTGTCACAAACATACACACAGCGTACTGTAATAACTGCTGTCACAAACATACACAGCGTACTGTAATAACTGCTGTCACAAACATACACACAGCGTACTGTAATAACTGCTGTCACAAATATACACAGCGTACTGTAATAACTGCTGTCACAAACATAAACACAGAGTACTGTAATAACTGCTGTCACAAACATAAACACAGCGTACTGTAATAACTGCTGTCACAAACATACACAGCGTACTGTAATAACTGCTGCCACAAACATACACACAGCGTACTGTAATAACTGCTGCCACAAACATACACACAGCGTACTGTAATAACTGCTGTCACAAACATAAACACAGAGTACTGTAATAACTGCTGTCACAAACATAAACACAGAGTACTGTAATAACTGCTGTCACAAACATAAACACAGAGTACTGTAATAACTGCTGTCACAAACATAAACACAGCGTACTGTAATAACTGCTGTCACAAACATAAACACAGAGTACTGTAATAACTGCTGTCACAAAGATAAACACAGAGTACTGTAATAACTACTGTCACAAACATAAACACAGCGTACTGTAATAACTGCTGTCACAAACATAAACACAGAGTACTGTAATAACTGCTGTCACAAACATAAACACAGAGTACTGTAATAACTGCTGTCACAAACATAAACACAGAGTACTGTAATAACTGCTGTCACAAACATAAACACAGAGTACTGTAATAACTGCTGTCACAAACATAAACACAGCGTACTGTAATAACTGCTGTCACAAACATAAACACAGCGTACTGTAATAACTGCTGTCACAAACATAAACACAGAGTACTGTAATAACTGCTGTCACAAACATAAACACAGCGTACTGTAATAACTGCTGTCACAAACATAAACACAGCATACTGTAATAACTGCTGTCACAAACATAAACAGCGTACTGTAATAACTGCTGTCACAAACATAAACACAGCATACTGTAATAACTGCTGTCACAAACATAAACACAGCGTACTGTAATAACTGCTGTCACAAACATACACAGCGTACTGTAATAACTGCTGTCACAAACATACACAGCGTACTGTAATAACTGCTGTCACAAACATAAACACAGAGTACTGTAATAACTGCTGTCACAAACATACACAGCGTACTGTAATAACTGCTGTCACAAACATAAACACAGAGTACTGTAATAACTGCTGTCACAAACATACACACAGCGTACTGTAATAACTGCTGTCACAAACATACACAGCGTACTGTAATAACTGCTGTCACAAACATACACAGCGTACTGTAATAACTGCTGTCACAAACATAAACACAGCGTACTGTAATAACTGCTGTCACAAACATAAACACAGAGTACTGTAATAACTGCTGTCACAAACATAAACACAGCGTACTGTAATAACTGCTGTCACAAACATAAACACAGCGTACTGTAATAACTGCTGTCACAAACATAAACACAGCGTACTGTAATAACTGCTGTCACAAACATAAACACAGCGTACTGTAATAACTGCTGTCACAAACATAAACACAGCGTACTGTAATAACTGCTGTCACAAACATACACAGCGTACTGTAATAACTGCTGTCACAAACATACACAGCGTACTGTAATAACTGCTGTCACAAACATAAACACAGCGTACTGTAATAACTGCTGTCACAAACATAAACACAGCGTACTGTAATAACTGCTGCCACAAACATACACACAGCGTACTGTAATAACTGCTGACACAAACATACACAGCGTACTGTAATAACTGCTGTCACAAACATACACAGCGTACTGTAATAACTGCTGTCACAAACATAAACACAGCGTACTGTAATAACTGCTGTCACAAACATAAACACAGCGTACTGTAATAACTGCTGTCACAAACATAAACACAGCGTACTGTAATAACTGCTGTCACAAACATACACAGCGTACTGTAATAACTGCTGTCACAAACATAAACACAGCGTACTGTAATAACTGCTGTCACAAACATAAACACAGCGTACTGTAATAACTGCTGTCACAAACATACACACAGCGTACTGTAATAACTGCTGTCACAAACATACACACAGCGTACTGTAATAACTGCTGTCACAAACATACACACAGCGTACTGTAATAACTGCTGTCACAAACATACACACAGCGTACTGTAATAACTGCTGTCACAAACATACACAGAGTACTGTAATAACTGCTGTCACAAACATACACACAGCGTACTGTAATAACTGCTGTCACAAACATACACAGCGTACTGTAATAACTGCTGTCACAAACATAAACACAGCGTACTGTAATAACTGCTGTCACAAACATACACACAGCGTACTGTAATAACTGCTGTCACAAACATAAACACAGCGTACTGTAATAACTGCTGCCACAAACATAAACACAGCGTACTGTAATAACTGCTGTCACAAACATAAACACAGCGTACTGTAATAACTGCTGCCACAAACATAAACACAGCGTACTGTAATAACTGCTGACACAAACATAAACACAGAGTACTGTAATAACTGCTGCCACAAACATAAACACAGCGTACTGTAATAACTGCTGTCACAAACATAAACACAGAGTACTGTAATAACTGCTGCCACAAACATAAACACAGCGTACTGTAATAACTGCTGTCACAAACATACACAGCGTACTGTAATAACTGCTGCCACAAACATAAACACAGAGTACTGTAATAACTGCTGTCACAAACATAAACACAGCGTACTGTAATAACTGCTGTCACAAACATACACAGCGTACTGTAATAACTGCTGTCACAAACATACACAGCGTACTGTAATAACTGCTGTCACAAACATACACAGCGTACTGTAATAACTGCTGTCACAAACATAAACAGAGCGTACTGTAATAACTGCTGTCACAAACATACACAGCGTACTGTAATAACTGCTGTCACAAACATACACAGCGTACTGTAATAACTGCTGTCACAAACATACACAGCGTACTGTAATAACTGCTGTCACAAACATACACAGCGTACTGTAATAACTGCTGTCACAAACATAAACACAGCGTACTGTAATAACTGCTGTCACAAACATACACAGCGTACTGTAATAACTGCTGTCACAAACATACACAGCGTACTGTAATAACTGCTGTCACAAACATACACAGCGTACTGTAATAACTGCTGTCACAAACATACACAGCGTACTGTAATAACTGCTGCCACAAACATACACAGCGTACTGTAATAACTGCTGTCACAAACATAAACACAGCGTACTGTAATAACTGCTGTCACAAACATAAACACAGAGTACTGTAATAACTGCTGTCACAAACATACACACAGCGTACTGTAATAACTGCTGTCACAAACATACACACAGCGTACTGTAATAACTGCTGTCACAAACATAAACACAGCGTACTGTAATAACTGCTGTCACAAACATAAACACAGAGTACTGTAATAACTGCTGTCACAAACATAAACACAGAGTACTGTAATAACTGCTGTCACAAACATACACACAGCGTACTGTAATAACTGCTGCCACAAACATACACACAGCGTACTGTAATAACTGCTGTCACAAACATAAACACAGCGTACTGTAATAACTGCTGTCACAAACATAAACACAGCGTACTGTAATAACTGCTGTCACAAACATAAACACAGCGTACTGTAATAACTACTGTCACAAACATAAACACAGCGTACTGTAATAACTGCTGTCACAAACATAAACACAGCGTACTGTAATAACTGCTGTCACAAACATACACACAGCGTACTGTAATAACTGCTGTCACAAACATAAACACAGCGTACTGTAATAACTGCTGTCACAAACATACACACAGCGTACTGTAATAACTGCTGACACAAACATAAACACAGCGTACTGTAATAACTACTGTCACAAACATACACAGCGTACTGTAATAACTACTGTCACAAACATACACAGCGTACTGTAATAACTGCTGTCACAAACATACACAGCGTACTGTAATAACTACTGTCACAAACATACACAGCGTACTGTAATAACTACTGTCACAAACATAAACACAGCGTACTGTAATAACTGCTGTCACAAACATACACACAGCGTACTGTAATAACTACTGTCACAAACATAAACACAGCGTACTGTAATAACTGCTGTCACAAACATAAACACAGCATACTGTAATAACTGCTGTCACAAACATAAACACAGCGTACTGTAATAACTGCTGTCACAAACATAAACACAGAGTACTGTAATAACTGCTGTCACAAACATAAACACAGCGTACTGTAATAACTGCTGTCACAAACATAAACACAGCGTACTGTAATAACTACTGTCACAAACATACACAGCGTACTGTAATAACTGCTGTCACAAACATAAACACAGCGTACTGTAATAACTGCTGTCACAAACATACACAGCGTACTGTAATAACTGCTGTCACAAACATAAACACAGCGTACTGTAATAACTGCTGTCACAAACATAAACACAGCGTACTGTAATAACTGCTGTCACAAACATACACAGCGTACTGTAATAACTGCTGTCACAAACATACACAGCGTACTGTAATAACTACTGTCACAAACATACACAGCGTACTGTAATAACTACTGTCACAAACATACACAGCGTACTGTAATAACTGCTGTCATAAACACAGAGTACTGTAATAACTGCTGTCACAAACATAAACACAGCGTACTGTAATAACTGCTGTCACAAACATAAACACAGCGTACTGTAATAACTGCTGTCACAAACATACACACAGCATACTGTAATAACTGCTGTCACAAACATAAACACAGCGTACTGTAATAACTGCTGTCACAAACATACACACAGCGTACTGTAATAACTGCTGTCACAAACATAAACACAGCGTACTGTAATAACTGCTGTCACAAATATACACAGCGTACTGTAATAACTACTGTCACAAACATACACAGCGTACTGTAATAACTGCTGTCACAAACATAAACACAGCATACTGTAATAACTGCTGTCACAAACATAAACACAGCGTACTGTAATAACTGCTGTCACAAACATAAACACAGCGTACTGTAATAACTGCTGTCACAAACATAAACACAGCGTACTGTAATAACTGCTGTCACAAACATAAACACAGCGTACTGTAATAACTGCTGTCACAAACATACACACAGCGTACTGTAATAACTGCTGTCACAAACATAAACACAGCGTACTGTAATAACTGCTGTCACAAACATAAACACAGCGTACTGTAATAACTACTGTCACAAACATACACACAGCGTACTGTAATAACTGCTGTCACAAACATACACAGCGTACTGTAATAACTGCTGTCACAAACATAAACACAGCGTACTGTAATAACTGCTGTCACAAACATAAACACAGCGTACTGTAATAACTGCTGTCACAAACATACACAGCGTACTGTAATAACTGCTGTCACAAACATACACACAGCGTACTGTAATAACTGCTGTCATAAACATAAACACAGCGTACTGTAATAACTGCTGTCACAAACATACACACAGCGTACTGTAATAACTGCTGTCACAAACATAAACACAGCGTACTGTAATAACTGCTGTCACAAACATAAACACAGCGTACTGTAATAACTGCTGTCACAAACATAAACACAGCGTACTGTAATAACTGCTGTCACAAACATACACACAGCGTACTGTAATAACTGCTGTCACAAACATAAACACAGCGTACTGTAATAACTGCTGTCACAAACATAAACACAGAGTACTGTAATAACTGCTGTCACAAACATAAACACAGCGTACTGTAATAACTGCTGTCATAAACATAAACACATCGTACTGTAATAACTGCTGTCACAAACATACACAGCGTACTGTAATAACTGCTGTCACAAACATAAACACAGCGTACTGTAATAACTGCTGTCACAAACATAAACACAGAGTACTGTAATAACTGCTGTCACAAACATACACAGCGTACTGTAATAACTGCTGTCACAAACATAAACACAGCGTACTGTAATAACTGCTGTCACAAACATACACAGCGTACTGTAATAACTGCTGACACAAACATACACAGCGTACTGTAATAACTGCTGACACAAACATACACAGCGTACTGTAATAACTACTGTCACAAACATAAACACAGAGTACTGTAATAACTGCTGTCACAAACATAAACACAGAGTACTGTAATAACTGCTGTCACAAACATAAACACAGCGTACTGTAATAACTGCTGTCACAAACATAAACACAGCGTACTGTAATAACTGCTGTCACAAACATACACAGCGTACTGTAATAACTGCTGTCACAAACATACACAGCGTACTGTAATAACTACTGTCACAAACATACACAGCGTACTGTAATAACTGCTGACACAAACATAAACACAGCGTACTGTAATAACTACTGTCACAAACATAAACACAGCGTACTGTAATAACTGAGGTCCTATCGATAAACACCATCACTGCAATCACTGCTCTCCCTTAAATAAACACAAGCACAGTAATCACTGCTGTCCTATAGATAAACACTGGGCATTGAAATCACTGCTGTCCCATAGATAAACACAGAGCACTGTAATCACTGCTGTCCCATAGATAAACACAGTGCACTGTAATCACTGCTGTCCTTTAGATAAACACAGAGCACTGTAATCACTGCTGTCCCATAGATAAACACAGTGCACTGTAATCACTGCTGTCCTTTAGATAAACACAGAGCACTGTAATCACTGCTGTCCTGCAGATAAACACCATCACTGCAATCACTGCTCTCCCTTAAATAAACACAAGCACAGTAATCACTGCTGTCCTATAGATAAACACTGGGCATTGAAATCACTGCTGTCCCATAGATAAACACAGAGCACTGCAATCACTGCTGTTCTTTTGATAAACACAGTGCACTGTAATCACTGCTGTCCTTTAGATAAACACAGAGCACTGTAATCACTGCTGTCCCATAGATAAACACAGTTCACTGTAATCACTGCTGTTCTTTAGAAAAACACAGTCCACTGTAATCACTGCTGTCCTATAGATAAACAGAGTGCACTGTAATCACTGCTGTTCTTTAGAAAAACACAGTCCACTGTAATCACTGCTGTTCTTTAGAAAAACACAGTCCACTGTAATCACTGCTGTCCTATAGATAAACAGAGTGCACTGTAATCACTGCTGTCCTATAGATAAACACAGTGCACTGTAATCACTGCTGTCCTATAGATAAACACAGTCCACTGTAATCACTGCTGTTCTTTAGAAAAACACAGTCCACTGTAATCACTGCTGTCCTATAGATAAACACAGTGCACTGTAATCACTGCTGTCCTATAGATAAACACAGTCCACTGTAATCACTGCTGTTCTTTAGAAAAACACAGTCCACTGTAATCACTGCTGTCCTATAGATAAACAGAGTGCACTGTAATCACTGCTGTCCTATAGATAAACACAGTGCACTGTAATCACTGCTGTCCCATAGATAAACACAGTCCACTGTAATCACTGCTATCCTATAAATAAACACAGTCCACTGTAATCACTGCTGTCCTATAGATAAACACAGTGCACTGTAATCACTGCTGTTCGTTAGATAAACACAGAGCACTGTAATCACTGCTGTCCTATAGGTAAACACAGTCCACTGTAATCACGTCTGTCCTTCAGATAAACACGATCACTGTAATCTGTAATCACTGCTGTCCTATAGATAAACACAGTTCACTGTAATCACTGCTGTTCTATAGATCAACAGAAGCACTGTAATCACTGCTGTCCTTAAGATAAACACAATCATTGTAATCACTGCTTTCCAAAGATAAACACAGTGCACTGTAATCACTGCTGTTCTTTAGAAAAACACAGTGCGGCAGCACAGTGGCCTAGTGGTTAGCACAACCGCCTCACGGCACTGAGATCCCAGGTTCAATCCCGGCTCTGGGTCACTGTCCGTGTGGAGTTTGCACATTCTCCCAGTGTCTGCGTGGGTTTTGCCCCCACAACCCAAAAATGTGCAGAGTAGGTGGATTGGCAACGCTAAAGTGCCCCTTAATTGGAAAAAATAATTGGGTAATCTAAATTTATTTTTAAAAAAAGAAAAACACAGTGCACTGTAATCACTGCTGTTCTATAGATAAACAGAAGCACTGTAAACACTGCTGTCCTTCAGATAAACACAATCACTGTAATCACTGCTGTCCTATAGATAAACAGAAGCACTGTAATCACTGCTGTCCTTCAGATAAACACAATCACTGTAATCACTGCTGTCCCTTCAGATAAACCCAGTGCACTGTAATCACTGTGGTCCTGTACATAAACAGAAGCAGTGTAATCACTGTTGTCCTATAGATTAAAAAACAGTGCACTGTAATCACTGTTGTCCTATAGATTAAAAAACAGTGCATTGTAATCACTGTTGTCCTATAGATAAACACAGTGCACTGTAATCACTGCTCTCCTTCAGATAAACACGATCACTGTAATCTGTAATCACTGCTGTCCTATAGATAAACACAGTGCACTGTAATCACTGCTGTCCTATAGATAAACACAATCACTGTAATCACTGCTGTCCTATAGATAAACACAGTGCACTGTAATCACTGCTGTCCCATAGATAAACACAATCACTGTAATCACTGCTGTCCTATAGATAAACACAGTGCACTGTAATCACTGCTGTCCCATAGATAAACACAATCACTGTAATCACTGCTGTCCCATAGATAAACACAATCACTGTAATCACTGCTGTTCTTTAGAAAAACACAGTGCACTGCAATCAGTGCTGTTCTTTAGATAAACACAATCACTGTAATCACTGCTGTCCTTCAGATAAACACAATCACTGCAATCACTGCTGTTCTTTAGAAAAATACAGTGCACTGTAATCACTGCTGTCCCATTGATAAACACAATCACTGTAATCACTGTTGTCCTATAAATAAACACAATCATTGTAATCACTGCTGTCCTATAGATAAACACAGTGCACTGTAATCACTGCTGTCTCATAGATAAACACAATCACTGTAATCACTGCTGTTCTTTAGAAAAACACAGTGCACTGCAATCAGTGCTGTTCTTTAGATAAACACAGTGCACTGTAATCACTGCTGTCCTTCAGATAAACACAATCACTGCAATCACTGCTGTTCTTTAGAAAAATACAGTGCACTGTAATCACTGCTGTTCTTTTGGCAAACACAGAGCACTGTAATCACTGCTGTCCTTTAGATTAACACAGAGCACTGTAATCACTGCTGTCCTTTAGATTAACACAGAGCACTGTAATCACTGCTGTCCTTTAGATTAACACAGTGCACTGTAATCACTGCTGTTCTTTAGATTAACACAGTGCACTGTAATCACTGCTGTTTTTTAGATAAACACAGTGCACTGTAATCACTGCTGTCCTTTAGATTAACACAGTGCACTGTAATCACTGCTGTTTTTTAGATAAACACAGTGCACTGTAATCACTGCTGTCCTTTAGATTAACACAGTGCACTGTAATCACTGCTGTTTTTTAGATAAACACAGTGCACTGTAATCACTGCTGTCCTTTAGATTAACACAGTGCACTGTAATCACTGCTGTTTTTTAGATAAACACAGTGCACTGTAATCACTGCTGTCCTTTAGATTAACACAGAGCATTGTTCTTTTTTTCAAAATAAATATAGAGTAGCCAATTCATTTGTTCCAATTAAGGGCAATTTAGCGTGGCCAATCCACCTACGCTGCACGTCTTTGGGTTGTGGCAGCACCATGATTCTCAAGTTTTGCTAACTTGATTGGCTTTCTTGGTTGTCAACTTCAACTCCTTCTGGGTCTTGACCAGCCTCGCCACCTGGGGCTTAAGTGCTGCGCTCCGGTCCCCTTGGTGCATGGTGGCTTTTTTGAGATCCCATGTCATCTCCTGGGCCTCTAGCCTCCGCTCCATATTGCCTCCACTGCCGCCTCGATGGCCGCCAAGGGGTCTTTTTTCATCTCCTCCCTATATTTCTGGAATTCAGAGGTGATCAAGCACATTATTCTGTCCATCAGCACCTGGGTTTGCGCTGGGAACTCTGCGGAGTCGATTCTTGCCGGTTATGTGCCTCCACACGAGTTTCCCTGTTGCCTTTTGGCTAGGTAGCTGATTCTTTCCCATCTTCCCTGTTCCCACTGGCAGTGCAGTCAATGGGAGATAGTTTGGGGGGTTTCCTGTGTTCATGGTTCCCGTTTGTTGGAGTTAAATGGCCCGAGTCGATGTTCTTAGACGGGAGCCACTTTTCATGTGATCGCTCAGCTGATGGCTGCCACCGGAAGTGATAAAGTTTGTTTTAATATGAAAGCTACCTATTGGTCAGTGGAATCACTCCTGGAGCAAAATATCTTTCCTCACTGTTGGACAAATTTAAAAAAAATTTTTGGGGATTCTTGTCCGATATCCTAACGCACGTTGAAGTCTGGTCCGAGATCTTAACACTCCCCCCACTTGAATGGCTTCTTGTAACACTGTGCCATGGCCAATTTTCTGATTCACCTTGCAGCCCGCACTCACTTCTGAACAAACTGAAAAAACCTCAAACCTGTTGGACAATGGCAAAGTTTGAAGCTCCTGCGCACCTGCCCCTTGGGTCCCCTTACCTGCCTCATTTGCAGTCACATCCTCCTGCCCCTGACCACTGACCAACTCGGAAGAACCTATCCGAAAGGGTGTGACTGCCTCCTGGAATAAAGTGTCCAGGTAAGGCCCCCCTCCCTGATGTGCAACAGGGTCTGCAGCTTGCCCTACTACTCAATAACACGGAGCCGAAGTTCCCGCAGCACACACTCACATCACAGTGATATCCAGAAACTCTGATATCCTACAATCACATCGCATCACCTGCCCCATCATCTCCAATATGTGTTAATTAATTAATAATTAATCAAGCAATATATCTCCCAATAGGTTTCACACTGCCAATAAACTTTACAATACTGATAAAACTTAGTTTCTAATAATTTGTTACTAATTTACCTGCTCCTTCTGCTGCAGTTGAAATCAAATACAGAAAACTAAAATAGAGAAGAAAAAATGCATCTCCTCCTCACCCTTCACCAAATGCCCCACTCAGCGCACTTTACTTCTTGTAGCAAGCCCTACCTAAAGCACCTCTTTCCCCTACGTACTGAATTCCCACTTTGAGCCAAATTCCCAAATATATTCTTGATGCGACCATCAATTCACTCAAGACACAAGAGGAAGTAAACTGGGGCCTTAATCGACTTACAACTGAGCCTGCCTGCGACCAGAAGAACTGAGGGCAGACTCACAAGACCGCAGCACTTATACTTCCGGTAGTGGGTGGGGCCATGAGCGGAGTCAAGGGTGGAGCCCTATACAAGTTCCTCATCAACCCCTGTGGGCAGAGCCGCGCAACGGCTCACAGACAGAGCCCACAGGGAGACAGTGATACACAGTGTGAATTATGCATTATACATTCACCACAATTCTGAAATAAGGAAGGCCTCTGTTTCACTGATCCTTACTAAAAAGCTAGAATCAACCACGATGTCTATGAAACTACGAATGGTTGTAAAAACTTTAACCTTGTGTCCTTGAGAGAATAAAATCTGCTGTCCTTACAAAGTGTGACAATACATGCCCCTGGACCTATCGCAAAAATTGGTTCTTAACCAGCCTGTGAAATGTCTGAAATGGCCTAACAAGCCACTAATGTTGGTGCCCTATCCCCTCAAGTGCAATTAGAAATGGACAATAAATGTTGATCTTGCCAGTGTCACACATATCCTGTGAAAGAATAAATAAAAAGTAGTAATAAAGCTGCTGCCTGGTTTAACTTATATGGGAAGGCTCCTATTGGAGTGGAGTTTTGAGTCCTAGGTTGGTTGTGGTGCACGGTGGCCCCAGGTAGGTTTATACTCAATAATTTCTGATCAGTCAATATCGATGAACCTTTATTCAGGACAAATAGTTTGTTCTGAGTGCAGAGATGGAGTAAAAAATTCTCATCACTGGATTCTAGCTTCCTCATTAAATAATATCCTCAAGTGATGTCCTTCTGCTTAGGGAGTCAGCGGAAGAAGATTGTTTTGGACCATGGTTCAGGCTTTAAACTGATACTGTTTATTAGTAGTTAATTCAGCTGTTAATTCCTGCATGCAATAATAGTAACTGGGCTGTATTGCATTTCAATATACTACAAAGATCCCTGAATATCAATCTTACAAGATATTTCCTGATAATGAGTAATCGCGTTCCTCAGGCTTACACTCTATCTCTTACTTTCTTTCCATCTCTCTCTCCATCTCTATCACATTCTCTATTGCAGTCTCCATCTCACTCTATATTGCACAATCTCTCTGTATCTCTCCCATCTCTCACTTTCCTTATTTCAGCCTCTCCCTCTCTGTCCCTGTCTCACCCTCTCTCTCTCTCTCCGTCTGTCTCTCCTTCTGTCAGTCTCTCCATCTTTAAATTGTGGATCTGTAACAGAGTAAATACAGTGGAAATGAACTAAGACATTAGTTGACATTTTTGCTGGATTTGTCCAGCGTAATCCTCGTAAAACTGACCTCAGATTTATTCTGCTTAATATATGGCTGATATTTTTGTTGAGGTGCAGGTATCTCAGAGGAGACTTCTTATCACACACATTATCTACTGTAGAATTGAACTGAATTATTAATCTTAGTCTGCAATCCCAATGAGGAAAGAGACTTAGTGTGAAAGCCAAGGAAATCAATCATACTGCATGAGCCAATCAGAGCCAGAGAGGGAGGATCTGTCAAAGATCGGCGTTGTATTTAGGGAACCGGAACTCTCATAATTACAATGATGCTGTTTGAAAGATGGTTTGCATTTGACTGTGTAGCCTTCCAGAGCTGAGTAACCCAAAGCAAGCATTGTTTAAACTGACACAGTGAGAAACCAGGAGATGCTGAGTGGATGCAACAGGTAACACTACAACACACCTCTCCCTAGCTTTCTATGGAATCCTTCATTTTCTGTCAACAGGTCAGTTGGACAATCACCTTGGTTCAATAACCAATTCCTACTGATTTTACTAGAGCAGGAATCAATAGAACTCCTTTGATAAAGTTTTCCCAGTCTGCAAGTAAATAGCGAAAATAATAAGGAAATAGTATCATGAGAAGATGTCTCCAATTCTCTCTGTGTAACAGGAGGAATAGATTCATATTTCTCCAGGGATAGAGGTGAAAATAGGCAGTCTTGTAATGGCATTAATATGTTTACGGAAGCTCATCCCAGTGTCAAATGCAAAAGCAAGGTTATGAACAACCTCACACAGTTACCAAGGAAAGGCTGCAGTTGGTCGCTGGAGAACAGAGTTTGTGAATTACAATGAAGATACTTTGGTCTTTTCACTATTTAATTGGAGGAAAGTCCTACTGAACTAGTACTGGATGTCATATAAGCAGTATAAAAATGTGGATGTGCAGATGCCGGCGTTGGACTGGGATGAGCACAGTAAGAAGGAGCAGTGCTCCGAAAGCTAGTGTTTGAAACTGGACTTTAACCTGGTGGTGTAAAATTTGGAGACAGTGGAGAAGTTGGGAAAGCTGTTGATGAGGTAGAGCTGGATGTTATCAGCTTACATGTGAAAACGAATGCCATGTTTTCAGATTATATCACAGAGAAATAGGAGTACAAGGATAGATCCTTGGGGGCATCAGAAGAAAGAGTGCCAGAGCAAGAAATTAAGTGTTCTGTATTCATGTTTGCTGGATTACTTGACGTATCGATTACGTCATCGGCCATTTTCCAGGCAGTCTATCCAAACTCTTCCACTAAAGCTCTTGTTTGTTTGTTCATTTGTGGTCTGCAAACCTATCCTTTAAAAATATAACAAGAAGCAATTGCAAGTGGTGGAAGCAGGCAAAAGTTGTCCTACCAGACTGGATAACAGTGGAGAGGATGACGTGGTCAATCATGTCAAAGGTTGCAGACATGTTGAGAATATAAGGAGTGAAAGCTTCCCATTGTCAGTCATATCGGATGTCATTTGTGACTTTGATAAGTGCTGTGGCAAGGCAAAAACCTGATTGAAGGGATTCAAACATGGAATTCCGGAAAAGATAGGAATGGATTTGGGTAGTGACAACATGTTCAAGAATTTTGGAGAAGAAAGGGTGGTTGGAGATGGGACGATAGTTTGGAAAGATGGTAAGGTCAAAGGTTTGGGGTTTTTGAGGAAAGTGGGGTGATGACAGGAAATTTTGAGGAGAGAGAGATAACACCTTTGGAGAGAGAATATTTACAATATGGGCTAACAAGGGGATCGGGTGGTGGGGGGGGGGGAGTTGTGTGCTCAGCGGTTTCGTGGGAATACGGTTGAGGGAACAGGAAGTGGGTTTCATGGACAAAGTGAGCTCATAGAGAGCAAATACGGAAATAGAAGAAACAAAAGAAAGATGTGAATTCAGGGCAGAGAGAAATTTGTTCCAATGGGTTAGAGGAAGGGAGGGTGTGCAGAAACAGCCTTAACAATAATTCTAGACATCCTCACACTTGTTTCTGGAGATGGGGATGGACTCTAGAGGCCAGAAGAGGAGCTCAAGGAAAAATAAGGACTATCTTCCAGGACCCTCTCAGGAAGCTCCCCCATGCATGCCACAAGACTCACTATTATGAGCAAATATTCCCTCTAATTGTTTACTGAGCTGTGTATTCTGAATTGCAACTCTGCCACCCACCCATGGAGCTTAGAAGGAATATTGAGATGAGCCTTACAACACTTGTAATCCTCCTTCCATTGGCATGATGTGGAAATGCCGGCGTTGGACTGGGGTGAGCACAGTAAGAAGTCTTACAACACCAGGTTAAAGTTCAACAGGTTTGTTTCAAACACTAGCTTTCGGAGCACTGCTCCTTCCTCAGGTGAATGAAGAGGTAGGTTCCAGAAACATATATATATATAGACAAAGTCAAAGATACAAGATGATACTTTGAATGCGAGCATTTGCAGGGAATTAAGTCATTACAGATCCAGAGAGAGGGGTAATCCCAGGTTAAAGAGGTGTGATTTTTCTTAAACCAGAATAGTTGGTAGGATTTCACAAACCCAGGCCAGATGGTGGGGGGTGAATGTAATGCGACATGAATCCAAGGTCCTGGTTGAGGCCATACTTGTGTGCGGAACTTGGCTATAAGTTTCTGCTTGGCGATTCTGCATTGTCGCTCGTCCTGAAGGCTGCCTTACCCGAAGATCAGAGGCTGAATGCCCTTGACTGCTGAAGTGTTTCCCGACTGCTTGCCGATTGTCACGCGATGTTCGTTCATCTGTTGGCGCAGCGTCTGCATAGTCTCGCCAATGTACCACGCTTTGGGACATCCTTTCCTGTAGCGTATGAGGTTGACAACGTTGGCCGAGTCGCACGAGTATGTACTGTGTACCGGGTGGGTGGTGTTCTCACGTGTAATGGTGGTATCCATGTTGATGATCTGGCATATCTTGCAAAGATTGCCATGGCCGGGTTGTTTCGTATTGTGGTCGCTGTTCTGAAGGCTGGGTAGTTTGCTGCAAACAATGGTTTGTGGTTGCGGGGTTGTTTGAAGGCAAGTAGTGAGGGTGTGGGGATGACCTTGGCAAGATATTTGTCTTCATCGATGACGTGTTAAAAGCTGCGAAGAAGATGTCGTAGTCACATCTCCTCACATCTCACATCTTCTTCCCGCGGGGGAGGTTGAAAAAGGGCAAAAATCTGTACAGACTGCATTGTTGGGAAGTATGTTTCCTGGGGTGTTTATTTGCTGTGACCTGCTTTGATACATTTTATAATAGAATACATTTTTTTTTTAATCCTGATTTGTCCTTTAAATTACCATTCAATTAGCTCTTAATCTCTGATGCCTCAATGCTGTTCCCTACGAGGTTTTCCACCAACATTTAAGGGGTAGGAGGATGTGGTCAAGTCCTCTCCACCTAAGAACAAAGAAAAGTACAGCACAGGAGCAGGCCCTTCGGCCCTCCAAGCCCGTGCCGACCATGCTGCACGCCTAATCTAAAATCTTCTACACTTCCTGGGTCCGTATCCCTCTATTCCCTTCCTATTTATGTATTTGTCAAGATGCCCCATAAATGTCACTATCGTCTCTGCTTCCACCACCTCCTTCAGCAGCGAGTTCCAGGCACCCACTACCCTCTGTGTAAAAAATGTGCCTCGTACATCTCCTCTAAACCATGCCCCTCGCACCTTAAACCTATGCCCCCTAGTAATTTACCACTCTACCCTGGGAAAAAGTCTCTGACTATCCACTCTGTCTATGCCCCTCATAATTTTGTAGACCTCTATCAGGTCGCCTCTCAACCTTCTTCGTTCCAGTGAGAACAAACCGAGTTTATTCAACCGCTCCTCATAGCTAATGCCCTCCATACCAGGCAACATCCTGATAAATCTCTTCTGCAAGCTCTCTCAAGCCTCCATATCCTTCTGGTAGTGTGGCGACCAGAATTGAACACTATACTCCAAGTGTGGCCTAACTAAGGTTCTATACAGCTGCAACATGACTTGCCAATTCTTATACTAAGTTTCCAATAATCGCAGCCACGATATCAGTGGCTGATCAAAGGTGATGGAATTCCTCTGTGTGGTGGGCATGTCATTGAGGAACCAGTTTCTCAGCTATTGGTGAACATTGGTGCGATTCTGTCCACACTTTGGAGGTTGGCAAGATTTTGCTGTTACTCAGTCGGGTTTGAAGTCCTGCCCTGGATTCTCTGGTTCCCCAGCCGACATTTCTTTGACAGCGGGAGGGGTGCACAGTTCGCTGGTGTTGGGATTCTCTATTCCCGCCGCTGTCAATGGAATTTCCCATTGAAACTACACCACACTGCCGGGAAACCCACAGGGGGAATGGGGGGGGGGGGGGGGGGGAGTGCTACCAGCGGGACCAGAGAATACCACTGCCAGCAAACAGCTGGAGAAATCCTGCCACTGTCTTGTGGACAAAACTTTATTTTGCTGTAAAGTGGAAGGTGAACATATAGGTTGAAAACTCTTAGAACCAGGAATTGTCAAACCTGTTTTTTCTGGCATATTGAATCAACCACCAGGGTTTGTGGATAAGGATGTCGCCTTCAGTCAGTTCACAACTTCCTGTTCTTCCCCCAAAGAATTCCTGATTTCATCTGTGGGAAGTGCACCCAACTCCAGCTCCTCAAAAACCGTGTTAGGGAACTGGAGCTGGAGCTGGATGAACTTCGTATCATTCGGGAGGCAGAGGTTGTCATAGATAGAAGCTTCAGGGAGGTAGTTATGCCAAAGAATAAAGATAGATGGGTGACGGTGAGAGGGGCTAGGGGGAAATAGTCAGTACAGGGATCCCCTGTGGTCATTCCCCTTAGTAACAGGATACTTTGGATACTGTTGGGGGGGGGGGGGCTTACCAGGGGTCAGCCATGGGGTACAGGTCTCTAGCACAGAGTCTGTCTCTGTTGCTCAGAAGGGAAGGGGGGAGAGGAGAAGAACATTAGTCATTGGAGACTCCATAGTTAGGGGATAGGAGATTCTGTGGGAACGAGAGAGACTCACGGTTTGTGTGTTGCCTCCCAGGTGCCAGGGTCCGCAATGTCCCGGATCGTGTTTTCGGGATCCTTAAGGGGGAGGGAGAGCAGCCCCAAGTCGTAGTCCACATAGGTACCAACGACATAGGTAGGAAAAGGGATAGGGATGTAAGGCAGGAATTCAGGGAGCTAGGGTGGAAACTTCGATCCAGGACAAACAGAGTTATTATCTCTGGGTTGTTACCCGTGCCACGTGCTAGTGAGACGAGGAATAGGGAGAGAGAGCAGTTGAACACGTGGCTGCAGGGTGGTGCAGGAGGAAGGGTTTCAGATTCCTGGATAATTAGGAATCATTCTGGGGTAGGTGGGACCTCTACAAATGGGATGGTCTACACCTGGACCAGAGGGGTACTAATATCCTGGGGGGAAAGTTTGCTAATGCTCTTCGGGAGGGTTTAAACTAGTTCAGCAGGAGATTAGCAACCTGAATTGTAGCTCCAGTACACAAGAGGGTGAGAGTAGTGAGGTCATGGGTAAGGTTTCAAAGGTGCAGGAGTGTACCGGCAGGAAGGAAGGTGGTTTAAAGTGCATCTACTTCAATGCCAGGAGCATCCGGAATAAGGTGGGTGAGCTTGCGGCATGGGTTGATACCTGGGACTTCGATGTTGTGGCCATTTCGGAGACATGGATAGAGCAGGGAGAGGAATGGTTGTTGCAGGTGCCGGGGTTTAGATATTTCAGTAAGCTCAGGGAAGGTGGTAAGAGAGGGGGAGGGGTGGCATTGTTCAGTACGGTGGCTGAAAGGACGTTTGATGAGGACTCGACTACTGAGGTAGTATGGACTGAGTTTAGAAACAGGAAAGGAGAGGTCACCCTATTGGGGGTCATCTATAGGCCTCCAAAAAGTTCCAGAGATGTAGAGGAAAGGATTGCAAAGATGATTCTGGATAGGAGCGAAGGTAACAGGGTAGTTGTTTTTTTGTTTTAAATAATTTTTATTGGAATTTTTTACAGAAAATATAAAAATATAACAAGTATGGCAACAAGCAGTAATATGCAACTAACAGCCCCATAACACGCACAATTACCCCCATACCGTAACATATGTATCACACTCCCCCCACCCCACCCCCAACAAGAGAACTTAACCATAAATTAAAATTAAATAAATCATATTTAAATAACATAAGCAAACATAATCAACCCCCCCCCCCCCCCCCGGGTTGCTGCGGCTACTGTCCCAGTACCCTATCATTGAGCCAGAAAGTCGAGGAAAGGTTGCCACCGTTTAAAGGACCCTTGCACCGATCCTCTCAGGGCGAATTTAACCTTCTCAAGCTTAATGAAGCCCGCCATGTCATTGATCCAGGTCTCCACGCTTGGGGGCCTCGCGTCCTTCCACTGTAGCAAAATCCTTCGCCGGGCTACTAGGGATGCAAAGGCCAGCACACCGGCCTCTTTCGCCTCCTGCACTCCCGGCTCTACCCCAACCCCAAAGATCGCGAGTCCCCATCCTGGCTTGACCCTGGATCCCACCACCCTTGACACCGTCCTCGCCACCCCATTCCAGAACTCCTCCAATGCCGGGCATGCCCAGAACATATGGGCATGGTTCGCTGGACTCCCCGAGCACCTGACACACCTATCTTCACCCCCAAAGAACCAACTCATCCTCGTCCCAGTCATGTGGGCCCTATGCAGCACCTTGAATTGAATGAGGCTAAGCCGCGCACACGAGGAGGAAGAATTTACCCTCTCCAGGGCATCAGCCCATGTCCCGTCTTCAATCTGTTCCCCCAGTTCCCCTCCCACTTCGTTTTCAGCTCCTCTACTGACGCCTCTTCCACCTCCTGCATAAGCTTGTAGATATCGGATATCTTCCCCTCCCCGACCCAGACCCCCGAGAGCACCCTGTCACTCACCCCCTCGCGGGGAGCGCAGGGAATCCCTCCACCTGCCGTCTAGCAAATGCCTTTACCTGCAGATATCTAAACATGTTTCCCGGCGGGAGCCCAAATTTCTCCTCCAACTCCCCCAGGCTCGCAAACCTTCCGTCGATAAACAGGTCCCTCAGCTGTCTAAATAAACAGGTCCCTCAGCTGTCTAAAACAGGGTAGTTGTTATGGGGGACTTTAACTTTCCAAATATTGACTGGAAACACTATAGTTCAAGTACTTTAGATCGGTCCATTTTTGTCCAATGTGTGCAGGAGGGTTTCCTGACGCAGTATGTAGATAGGCCAACGAGAGGCGAGGCCGTATTGGATTTGGTACTGGGTAATGAACCAGGACAGGTATTAGATTTGGAGGTAGGTGAGCACTTTGGTGATAGTGACCACAATTCGATTACGTTTACTTTAGTGATGGAAAGGGATAGGTATAAACCGCAGGGCAAGAGTCATATCTGGGGGAAAGGCAATTATGATGCGATGAGGCAAGACTTATGATGCATCGGCTGGAGAGGAAAACTGCAGGGGATGGGCACAATGGAAATGTGGAGGTTGTTCAAGGAACAGCTACTGCGTGTCCTTGATAAGTATGTACCTGTCAGGCAGGGAGGAAGTGGTCGAGCGAGGGAACCAAGGTTTACTAAAGCAGTTGAAACACTTGTCAAGAGGAAGAAGGAGGCTTATGTAATGATGAGACGTGATGGTTCAGTTAGGGCGCTTCAGAGTTACAAGTTAGCAAGGAAGAGAGCTAAGAAGAGCCAGGAGGGGACATGAGAAGTCTTTGACAGGTAGGGTCAAGGATAACACTAAAGATTTCTATAGATATGTCAGAAATAAAAGAATGACTAGGGTAAGAGTAGGGCCAGTCAAGGACAGTAGTGGGAAATTGGGCGTGGAGTCCGAGAAGATAGGAGAGGTGCTAAATGAATATTTTTCGTCAGTATTCACACAGGAAAAAGACAATGTTGTTGAGGAGAATACTGAGATACAGGCTACTAGACTAGAAGGGCTAAGTGATTCTGGAAAGTGTTAAAATAAGTACGTCCCCTGCGCGGATGGGATTTATCCTCGGATTCTATGGGAAGGTAGGGAGGAGATTGCTGAGCCTTTGGCTTTGATCTTTAAGTCATCTTTGTCTACAGGAATAGTGCGAGAAGACTGGAGGATAGCAAATGTTGTCCCCTTGTTCAAGAAGGGGAGTAGAGACAACACCGGTAATTATAGGCCGGTGAGCCTTACTTCTGTTGTGGGCAAAGTCTTGGAAAGGTTTATAAGAGATAGGATGTATAATCATCTGGAAAGAAATAATTTGATTAGAGATAGTCAACATGGTTTTTTGACGGGTAGGTCGTGCCTCACAAACCTTATTGAGTTCTTTGAGAAGGTGACCAAACAGGTGGATGAGGGTAAAGCAGTTGATGTGGTGTATATGGATTTCAGTAAAGCGTTTGATAAGGTTCCCCACGGTAGGCTATTGCAGCAAATACGGAGGCATGGGATTCAGGGTGATTTAGCAGTTTGGATCAGAAATTGGCTAGCTGGAAGAAGACAAAGGGTGGTGGTTGTGGTGAATCACATTCCTCGTAATTCACACTGTGTTATATTGTATGTGTTGTGTCTCTGTAAGCTCGGTATACGAGCAGTTGCACGTCTCTGCCCATAGGGGGAGATGAGGAGTTTATACTGGGCTCCACCCCTGGCTCCGCCCATGGTTCCGCCCATGGCTCCTCCCACTAACTGGAACTATAAAGATCTGCGGTTGTGAGCCTGCTGCCAGTTCATCTCGTCGCAGGCAGGCTCTGTTGTAAGACTATTAAAACCACTGTTCACTTCCAACCATGTGTCCTGTGAATTGATGGTCACATCAATTTAATAGTCTTAGGAAGCTAGAAGAAAACGACTATGGAATCAGCCCTCAAACCTGATCGACTAGAACTCAACCCGCAGGCTGCAAAGGCAAGAGAAATCTTTCAACACTGGCTCAGATGTTTCAAGGCCTCCCTGGCTGAATCAAGCACTCCAGAAACTACAGAGGAGCAGAAACTCAGTCTACTGCACGCAAGGGTGAGCCACCGTATATCTACTCAACTCAATAGTATCAACTCGTATACGGGGGCCCTAGCCATGCTAGATCAAATGCACGTGAGGCCCATCAACGAAGTCTACGCGCGCCATATTTTTTCGACCCGCCGCCAGCGCCCCGCGGAGTCATTGGAAGAATTCCTGCGGGAATTAAAGACTTTAGCTCGGGACTGTAATTACCAGGCTGTATCAGCCGAACAGCTTATGGAGCTCGCCGTCAGAAATGTGTACGTGGCAGGCCTCAGATCAAACTGTGTGCGCCAGCGGTTGCTCGAAAAAGGGGCCCAGAATTTGGAGGACACTGTAGAATTGGCTACTTCTATGGAGGTCTCGTTCCGCAGCCTCACCTCGTTCCCCGCGGACCAAGCGACCCCATCCTGGGCCCCCGACCAGCGTCTGCGCGGCCACCCAACCATCACGCAGCTCCAATGTGCCATTTTTGCGGACAGCCCCAACACCCATGGCAGCACTGCCCGGCCTGTAACGCGACCTGCAGCAGCTGCCGTCGCAAAGGACACTATGCCCGGGTCTGCCTGGCAAAGCAAGCCCTGTCTCCTAACTCTCCCGCAGCCCAGAGCACTCGTTTTCAAACTCCACAGGCCCGCAGGCCCCGAAATGTTGCGGCCTGTACTCGGACTCCGCCCCCAAACGACACGTGTGACTCATGGGGGCCGCCATCTTGGCAACCCCCCTCCACGCGGCCGGCCACGTGTGACTCATGGGGGCCGCCATCTTGGACGCCATCTTCCTCGCCGCCCACCACGTGCGATCCACGGGGGCGGCCATCTTGGGATCCTTCCTCTTCCAACTCAGAAAATCACCTCGAAGGCTACGAACTCAGAGAGCAGTCATCACGGGGCCACTCCAGCACAGCTGATCGAGCCGCCGACTACCCGCAACTCAGCGCCATTACGTTGGACCAGTCGCGTTCAAAACATCTCTGCAACTCTATGATGACCGTTCAAATCAACGGGTACAGGACACCATGCCTCTTTGACTCCGGGAGCACCGAGAGCTTCGTACACCCAGATCTGGTAAGACGCTGTTCGCTCCCTATCTTCCCTGCACGGCAAACTATCTCCATCGCTTCGGGCTCACACTCTGTTCACCTCCAAGGGTGCACCATCGCGACCCTAACGATCCAGGGCACTAGCTACTCAAACTTCTAGTTGTACCTGCTCCCTGAACTCTGCGCCCCACTCCTACTGGGATTCGATTTCCAGTGCAACCTGAAAAGCCTCACACTCAGCTTCGGCGGGCCCTTGCCCCCTCTCACTATCTGCAGCCTCGCTACGCTAAAAATTGACCCCCCTCCACTCTTTGCCAATCTCACGGCGGACTGCAAACCCGTAGCCACTCGCAGCAGGCAATACAGCCTGCAGGACAGGGTCCATAGGCTTCTACGTGAGGGGATCATAGAGGCCAGTAATAGTCCCTGGAGAGCTCAGGTGGTGGTTGTCAAGACCGGGGAAAAATTCCGAATGGTAGTGGACTATAGCCAAACCATTATTTGGTTCACGCTCCTCGATGCGTACCCCCTCCCCAGGATTGCAGACATGGTGAATCAGATCGGCCACTATCGCGTCTTCTCCACGGTGGATCTGAGGTCTGCATACCACCAGCTCCCAATCCGCCCGGACCACCGCCACTACACGGCGTTCGAGGCCAATGGCCGCCTCTTCCACTTCCTCCGGGTTTCCTTTGGCGTCACGAATGGGTCTCGGTTTTCCAACGAGCAATGGACCGAATGGTGGACCAGTACGGGCTGCGGGCCACGTTTCCGTACTTGGATAACATCACCATCTGCGGCCATGATCAGCAGGACCACGACGCTAACCTCCATCGATTTCTCCAAACTGCCCAGAAACGTAACCTCACGTATAACACGGAGAAATGCGTTTTCCGCACGACCAGGCTAGCCATCCTCGGCTATGTCGTGGAAAACGGAGTCTTGGGCCCCGACCCGGACCGTATGCTCCCTCTCCCTCATTGTCCCAGGGCCCACAAACGGTGCCTGGGATTTTTCTCTTATTATGCCCAGTGGGTCCCTCAGTCTGCGGACAAAGCCCGCCCACTATTTAAGGCCACTTTTTCCTCTATCGGATGAGGCTCGTCAGGCCTTCACTCGCATCAAGGAGGACATCGCCAAAGCGGCCATGCGGGCGGTGGATGAATCCGTCCCCTTTCAGGTAGAGAGCGATGCCTCAGAGGTTGGCCTCGCAGCCACATTAAATCAGGCAGGGAGACCAGTCGCCTTTTTCTCCCGAACCCTCTCCGCTTCGGAACTTGGACACTCGGTCGAAAAGGAAGCACAAGCCATCGTGGAGGCTCTCCGTCACTGGAGGCATGGCCTCGTAAGTAGGAGGTTTACCCTCATCACCGACCAAAGATCGGTTGCCTTTATGTTTGACAACTCACAAAGGGGCAAAATTGAAAACGATAAGATCCTACGTGGAGGATCGAACTCTCCACCTACAAGTACGATATCATGTACCGACCAGGGAAGCTCAACGAGCCCCCAGATGCCCTGTCCCGCGGCACGGGCGCCAATGCGCAAGACGACCGCCTTAATGCTATCCACAATGACCTCTGCCACCCGGGGGTCACCCGGCTCGCCCACTACGTTAAAGCCTGAAATCTGCCTTTCTCCACCGGGGAGGTAAAATTCATCACCAGGGATTGCCCGATCTGTGCAGAGTGCAAACCGCACTTCTATAGACCAGACAGGGCCCACCTGGTAAAGGCCTCCCGGCCCTTTAAACGCCTGAGCATTGATTTCAAAGGGCCACTCCACTCGACCAATAGGAATGTGTACTTTCTAAACGTAATAGACGAGTTCTCCCACTTCCCCTTTGCTATCCCATGCCCCGATATGACCTCCCACACAGTCATTAGGGCTACCAGCTATAACACCAGGGGGAACGGGCAGGTGGAGAGGGAGAATGCGACGGTCTGGAAGACCGTCCTACTGACTCTCCGGTCCAGGAAGCTCCCGACCTCCCATTGGCAGGAGGTCCTCCCCGACGGGCTCCATGCTATTAGGTCCCTCCAATGTACGGCCACCAATCAGACCCCCCACGAGCGGCTATTTGTTTTTTCCAGGGGGTTTCGCTCCCAGCATGGTTGAAGACACCGGGTCCAGTTCTCCTCCGGAAGCACGTCCGGAACCACAAAACTGACCCACTCGGAGAGAGAGTGCTCCTACTCCATTCGTACCCACACTATGTGTTCATCGAGTACCCTGACGACCGTCAGGACACTGTTTCCCTCCGGGACCTGGCGCCTGCAGGATCCAACTCCGACACTACCTCCGCTGAGGTACCCCTCACACTATACCCCTCCCAACCCCCCGCGCCTGGCGCCCCCACGCCTGCAGGTTCACTGCCCGTGCTCCGCGCCCCCGCGCCTTTGGGTTTCCGGCGCTCCCCGTCACCAGTCGAACCAGTCGGATAAGAAGTTTTGACCGAATCACCCCCGGAGTCCGCCATGGTTCCCTCGCCAACCGCCACCACCCAGCCACCAGAAGAGGCTGCAACCCCGGTGCTTCGTAGATCTCAGAGGACGACTCGGCGGTCGGATCGACTCAATTTGTAATTTGTAGACCCATCACCCCCACTGGACTTGATTTTTTTACAGGGGGTGAATGTGGTGAATCACATTCCTCGTAATTCACACTTTGTTATATTGTATGTGTTGTGTCTCTGTAAGCTCGGTATACGAGCAGTTGTGCGGCTCTGCCCATAGGGGGAGATGAGGAGTTTGTACTGGGCTCCACCCTTGGCTCCGCCCATGGTTTCGCCCTTGGCTCCTCCCACTAACTGGAAGTATAAAGATCTGCGGTTGTGAGCCTGCTGCCAGTTCATCTCATCGCAGGCAGGCTCTGTTGTAAGACTACTAAATCCACTGTTCACTTCCAACCACATGTCTTGTGAATTGATGGTCACATCAGTGGTTGATGGGAAATGTTCAAACTGGTGTCCAGTTACTAGTGGTGTACCATAAGGATCTGTTTTGGGGCAACTGCTTTTTGCCATTTTTATAAATGACCTGGAGGAGGGCGTAGAAGGATGGGTGAGTAAATTTGCAGATGACACTAAAGTCGGTGGAGTTGTGGACAGTGCAGAAGGATGTTACAAGTTACAGAGGGACATAGATAAGCTGTAGAGCTGGGCTGACAGGTGGCAAATGGAATTTAATGCAGAAAAGTGTGAGGTGATTCATTTTGGAAGAAAAAACAGGAAGACAGAGTACTTGGCTAATGGTAAGATTCTTGGTAGTGTGGATGAGCAGAGAGATCTCGGTGTCCATGTATATAGATCCCTGAAAGTTGCCACCCAGGTTGAGAGGGTTGTTAAGAAGGCGTACGGTGTGTTAGCTTTTATTGGTAGAGGAATTGAGTTTCGGAGCCATGAGGTCATGTTGCAGTTGTACATAACTCTGGTGCGGCCGCATTTTCAGTATTGCGTGCAGTTCTGGTCGCCGCATTATAGGAAGGATGTGGAAGCATTGGAAAGGGCGCAGAGGAGATTTACCAGGATGTTGCCTGGTCTGGAGGGAAGAACTTATGAGGAAAGGCTGAGGGACTTGAGGCTGTTTTCATTAGAGCGAAGAAGGTGAAGAGGTAACTTAATTGCGGCATACAGGATGATCAGAGGATTAGATAGGGTGGACAGTGAGAGCGTTTTTCCTCGGATGGTGATGTCTAGCACGAGCGGACATAGCTTTAAATTGAGGGGAGATAGATATAGAACAGATGTCAGAGGTAGGTTCTTTACTCAGAGAGTAGTAAGGGCGTGGAATGCCCTGCCTGCAACAGTACTGGACTCGCCAACACTAAACGCATTCAAATGGTCATTGGATAGGCATATGGATGATAAGGGAATAGTGTAGATGGGCTTTAGAGGCTCTCACCAGTGCAAACAACATATCCTCCCTTTATACAGCTACTCATAAAAAAATTAATTCTTGGCATGTGGGCATGGCTGGCATTTATTACCCATCCCTAGCTGCTGAACCTGTTTGTTAATTTAAGTGTCATTCACATTGTTGAGGGACTGATGCCACATCGAGGCAATGCCCGGGAAGGATTGCCGTTTTCTTCACTTGATGACAATAGTGAACCAATTGGGTTTTTCTGACAATACAACATCTTCACGGCCACTTTTACTGAGACCAGCTTTTTATTTCTAGGCTTCTTAAACTTAATTTCAAACCCTCAAACTGCCATGATGGAATGTGAATTTACATTCTCTTGGTTGTTAGTCCAGTAACATAACCACATTATTTAATTACCCTACTTGGAATCTTATCCTATAAGGGTTTTCTGAATGACATGAGGTTAAATATTGTTGATGGAATGGCTCTTCACCAACCTCTCCAACCTTCTCACCTCCTGCCTTACCCTCTGCTACAGGGTGTCCTGTATTGGATTCACTTTCTCCTCTTCCTGTCGACTAAGTGATTGTGGGTCATCTCCAAATTGTCCTGTATGGTGTTGGCTGTAGGGTCACTGAACGGAGTGGAGGGAATGTTACAGACCGGTGACTATTATAGATACTTGACTCAGGTAAGCAACAATGATGATGAATGGTGAGTAGATGTCCCCTTAACTCGAGCAATCCTGAAGATCAGCAGAAGCTCGTTTAGTAGAAACATGAGTTTAGAGAGTGTGTACTGGGTGAAATAATACTCAAGTTTGGAGGGATTATCCTTTGGAGGGAGGTTTCCACAGACCCATCTGCTGAAAGAGTATATAAGAGGTACGAAGGGGAGACATTGTGTGAGTGTCAGTGATTTTATCTGGGTGATGAAGGACAGAAAAATCAGGGTTAAAGATGGATTTTTCTTTTGTTTCCTTTGAAAGATTGTGACTTTAGCTTCTGAATGATGATGCATTCATCATCATTAAAGGCAAAGAAATGCAGAGAAATGTATTTAACATTTAAAAGATTGTTTTGAAAGCAGCAACAAGAAGGTTAATAGAAAATTAGCATAACCAGTGTTTGCACAATATGTTCTTTCTACATGGAGCAAGTTGTCAGTGACACAGACACTGATTATCTTACACATCCTCAGCCATGATTCTCAATCAACACAATCTCTCTGACCAGGAAATTTTCACTCAACCTTAGCACTAACAGTAGGACATTTGAACGCTGTTATGAAACACTTACTCACAAAATATCCAGTAATATTGTACAAAATCCTAGAGAGCTTGAACTCCACATTACCCGTGTGGCAGCGATACAGAAAATGCAATAGAAAGAGCACAGCAAGAAGTCTGCCAACACCCGGTTAAAGTCCAACATGGAGGCAAAGGCCACGACATCGGCCTTCCTCCTCTCCATGAGCTCCGGCTTCTCTGAAACACCAAATATCACCACCAAAGGGTCCGGGTCCACTCCCTCCTCCACTATCCTGGCTAAGACCCCGAACACTCCCGCCCAGGATCTTTCCAATTTTTCCAACTCCAAAACATGTGCGCGTGATTCGCTGGCCCTCGCCCACACCTCTCACACTCATCTGCTACCTCCTGAAAGAACCCACTCATTCTCGCCCGAGTCATATGCACCCTATGCACCATCTTAAACTGTATCAGTCTCATCCTTGCACTTGAGGTCCCGTTTACCCTATGCAGTGCCTCACTCCATGCTCTCCAATTGATCTCTCTTCCCAACTCCGCTTCCCATTTCTCCTTGATCTTCACCACCTGCTCGCCTCCCTGCTCCCCTAGCCACTTATATATATCCCCAATTCTTCCCTCCCCTTCCACATCTGGGAGCAGCAGTCGCTCCAGCAGGGTGTATACCCGTAACCTAGGGAACCCCCTCCAGACATTTCGTGCAAAGTCCCTAACCTGCAGATACCTGAACTCACTACCCCTCGGCAGCTCTACCCTCTCCCTTAGCTCCTCCAGACTGGCGAACCCTTTCTCCAAATAAAAATCCGTCACCTTGACCAGCCCCACTTCCCTCCACCTCCTGTATACACTGTCCACCACCACCCCCCCCCCCCCCCCCCGGCTCAAACTCATGATTCTCGCACAGCGGCGTTAGCACCAACATCCCTTCCACCCTAAAATGGCTCCTCAGCTGATTCCATATGTTCACCGTGGTCTGCACCACTGGGCTCCCTGAATACCTACTCAGAGCCATTGGCAATGCTGCCATCACCATAGCCCTCAAACTAGACCCCTTACAAGATTCCTCCTCCATCCTAATCCACTCTACCCCTTCTCCTTCCCATCACCACCGCACCTTGTCCACATTCACCGCACAATAATAATGAAGCAAGATCGGCAACGCCAACCCCCGCTGCTGCCTCTGACTCTGTAGCAGGGTCCTCCCCACTCTCGGCACCTTCCCTGCCCATACAAAGTCCGAGACGATCGTGTCCACTCTCCAAAGAAAGGCCCCCAGTCTAAAGATCGGGAGAGCCCGAAAAACAAACAAGAACCTTGGCAGAACACTCAGCTTCACCATCTGCACCCTCCCCGCCAACATCAAGCGCAGTGCACCCCACCTCCCAAGATGCTCCCTTGCAATTCAGTTTAGGATTTGACTTTCAGAGGCTCTGAATGCTGAGGCCCACTTACCAGGAGACTTGGCCCATTTAATACAGGAAATATTTCAATAATTAATTGTGTAAATAACGTCTGACAGTAAGGTTAAATTATTTGATTGGTAGTCACGAGGAGTTAGCAGTTCCGAATGCCTAGTGGGACATATGTCCAAACCTTCCCTCTGAAATTTCACCATCATTTTTAGCTGCTTGGCAATTTACAGGATAATATTCAACCCAATACTCTGCAGCTCGGCTCCTATCTGGGCCAACATTTAAGGTCCTGAGATAATTGCACTGCTAGTGGGCCTCTCCCTCTCAGAGGGGAAGCTCGCACTCCACGAGGTTCGTACAAAGATTAACCGGGTCAAACCCGTGGGTCTTGTGGGGGTTATAATACCCCTCCCCCCACAAATTCCGTAAGTCCGTCCGAAGAAGGTCAAACTCGAGGACATTGCTCCTCTTCACCCGCGATTGCACTTCCAGTGGCTACGGCGCTGGGTAGAGGGTGTATAGCCTGTCAGGAAATGCTGTTTCCTCGATGACCGTTTGGCAACATGTCACTGGCCAGGTCTCTGTCGGAAGCCTCGGATGCCTGGGTTTCCATTTCAGAGTTGCTCATAGCTCGGTGTTATTATAACCCCAGGGGGTTATTATGCCCCCAGGCCCCCATGTATCAGGGCGGCATGGCTGGGAGAAGGTTCCTCTGGTAGGGCATGGCCTAACGCTGCTCCCCTGCTCCTGAGGTGGGCAAGGTGCTTCCGCACCATCCGTTCCCATATCTTTACCTGGTACGAAACTGGTCCAGTCTGCTATACCACTGACCCTGGGATCCATCAGGCACCTTCGGACGTATACTGCATCCCCTGGTTTGATTCTCCTGGTCTCCATCCACCTGCTTTGGCTTCGCCTCTACAGGTCCTGGTCATGCCGTACTTTCCTGTCAATGCCGGGGTATATGAGGCTGAGGCGGATCCTGAGCCTCTGGCCCATCAACAGTTCTGCTGGTGCTACACCAGTCGCAGCATGCAGTGTGGTCCGATAGCTGAAATAAAACCTTGCAAGTCACGTTTCCACAGATCCAGTGGTCTCTTCACCCCTCTCTTGAATAGTTGCACTACTCGCTCGGCCAGTCCATTCGATGAAGGGTGATACAGGGCCTTGTGTTTGTGCTGCACCCAATTTTTCTTCATAAACCCGTCAAACTCGTCACTGATGAAGGGGGTGCCATTGTCAGTGACTCGCACCTCCGGAATCCCGTGGGTGCTAAAGGAGAGCCGTAGCTCTCAACCATAGCCTTCGATATGGTGGACAACATCCGGTCAACTTCCAGTCACTTGGAATGGGTATCAACCATTAGTAGAAACACTGACTCTTGGAAAGGCCCAGCATAACCTTTTGTCCAGTTGCGTAACTCATTCTTCTAAACTCCAGTGAGTAAAATTAAGTGTTGCAAAGGGGGGGTGCGCACGTCTGGAGTGGGAGCCTGCTCAATGTGTCCGCTTTTGCAATTTGCATCGCTGCGCAATGCTCAAAGGTGTACTCGTATGCTGCTGACAACAGGGCCAAGCGCGTAATCCAGGCCGACACTAATCACGGGATCATGCTGTCCTCTTTATGCCCTCGCAATGGCTTGTGGTCTATCACAGTGGTGAATCGACGCCCATACACATATTGGTGAAATTTCTTCACCGCAAATACGATGGCCAGTCCTTCTTTTTCCATCTGGCCATAATTGCGTTCCGCAGCGGCCAATGTCCTTGACGCGAATGCTACTGGCCTCTTTCTTCTGTCTGCCATAAAACATAGAAGCAGAATTAGGCCATTCAGCCCATCGAGTCTGCTCCGTCATTCAATCATTGGATTGGATTGGATTTGTTTATTGTCACGGAGACACAGCCGGAGTGAGGCACATCCAGAGTGGGAATTGCAACTTGGTAATTTGGTGCAGTGAGGTAATTCGGTGCAGAGTGAGAGAAGGTGCTTTTTCGGAGATGCTTTTTAACCCTGGTAAGTGACTGATAAGTAGTTTTTCTTTTCATTGTCTAATTTATTTATTTTTATTTTGAAATTGTAGTTGTATAAGTTTACCTAAGGTTTAAGACATGGCAGGAGATCCCAAACCCGTGTCATGCTCCTCGTGTGCGATGTGGAAGCTCAGGGACACGTCCACTGTCCCTGGCTCTTTCGCGATGGAGCATCCACGATGCTGAGGAGGTCGTGGATAGCACGTTTAGCGAGTTGGTCACACCGCAGGTGAAAGTTACTGAGGGAGATAGCAAATGGGTGACCAAAAGACAGAGCAAGAGTAGGAAGGCAGTGAAGGTGTCCCCTGCGGCCATCTCCCTGCAAAACAGATATACCGCTTTGGATACTGTTGGGGGAGATAGCTCACCAGGGTAAGGCAGCAGCAGCCAGGTTCATGGCACAGTGGCTGGTTCTGCTGCACAGCAGGGCAGGAAGAAAAATGGCAGGGCTATAGTGACAGGGGACTTGATCATAAGGGGAATAGACAGGCGGTTCTGTGGACGCAATCGAGACTCCAGGATGGTATGTTGCCTCCCTGGTGCAAGGGTCAAGGATGTCTCGGAGCGGCTGCAGGACATTCTGGGGGGGGAGGGTGAACAGCCAGCTGTCGTGGTGCACATAGGCACCAACGATATAGGTAAAAAATGGGATGAGGTCCTGCAAGCGGAATTCGGGGAGTTAGGAGTTAAACTAAAAAGTAGGACCTCAAAGGTAGTAATCTCAGGATTGCGACCAGTGCCATGAGCAAGTCAGAGTAGGAATGGCAGGATAGATAGAATGAATGCGTGGCTCGGGAGATGGTGCAAGAGGGAGGGATTCAAATTCCTGGGGCATTGGGACCGGTTCTGGGGGAAGTGGGACCAGTACAAACCGGACGGTCTGCACCTGGGCAGGACTGGAACCGATGTCCTAGGGGGGGTGTTTGCTAGAGCTGTTGGGGAGGGTTTAAACTAATGTGGCAGGGGGATGGGAACCGATGCAGGAAGTTGGAAGGTGGTAAAATGGGGACAGAAGCAAAAGGAAGTAAGGGGAAAAGTGCAAGACAGAGAAGACATAGTCAAAAATCAAAAAGGGCAACAGTACAAGGTACAGTGGCTGAGGGGAGCTCAGTGAATAGGCCCAGTAATACTAAAAGGAATAAAACTGGAGATGTTAAGATTCAAAACAGAGGTAAAAAAACCAACATAAGTGTACTTTACCTGACTGCTCGTAGTATTCGGAATAAAGTAAATGAGTTGATGTCACAAATCATCGTGAATGACTATGATTTAGTGGCCATTACTGAAACATGGTTAAAGGATGATCACGACTGGGAGTTAAATATCCGAGGGTATCAAACTATTTGGAAGGACAGAGTGGATGGTAAGGGAGGTGGTGTTGCTCTGTTATTTAAGGATGACATCCGGGCAATAGTAAGGGATGACATCGGTGCAATGGAGGATAAGGTTGAATCCATTTGGGTGGAAATCAGGAATAGTAAGGTGAAAAAATCACTGATAGGAGTAGTCTATCAGCCACCAAATAGTAACATTATGGTGGGGCAGGCAATAAACAAAGAAATAACTGATGCATGTAGAAATGGTACAGCAGTTATCATGTGGGATTTTAATCTACATGTTGATTAGTTTAACCAGGTCGCTCAAGGCATCCTTGAGGAGGAGTTTATGGAATGTATCCGCGATAGTTTCCTAGAACAGTATGTAATGGAACCTATGAGGGAACAAGCAGGGTAGCATGGTGGTTAGCATAAATGCTTCACAGCTCCAGGGTCCCAGGTTCGATTCCCGGCTGGGTCACTGTCTGTGTGGAGTCTGCACGTCCTCCCCCTGTGTGCGTGGGTTTCCTCCGGGTGCTCCAGTTTCCTCCCACAGTCCAATGATGTGCGGGTTAGGTGGATTGGCCATGCTAAATTGCCCATAGTGTCCTAATAAAAGTAAGGTTAAGGGGGGGGTTGTTGGGTTACGGGTATAGGGTGGATACGTGGGTTTGAGTAGGGTGATCATGGCTCGGCACAACATTGAGGGCCGAAGGGCCTGTTCTGTGCTGTACTGTTCTATAAGCGGTCCTAGATCTTGTCCTGTGTAATGAGACAGGATTGATCATGATCTCATAGTTAGGGATCCTCTCGGAAGGAGCGATCACAATATGGTGGAATTTAAAATACAGATGGAGGGCGAGAAAGTAAAATCAAATACTAGTGTTTTGTGTTTAAACAAAGGAGATTACAATGGGATGAGAGAAGAACTAGCTAAGGTAGACTGGGAGCAAAGACTTTATGGTGCAACAGTTGAGGAACAGTGAACGGTAGAAAGAGGGGAAATCGACCGTGGATATCTAAGGAAATAAGGGAGAGAATCAAATTGAAGGAAAAAGCATACAAAGTGGCAAAGATTGGTAGGAGACTAGAGCACTGGGAAATCTTTAGGGGGCAACAGAAAGCTACTAAAAAAGCTAAAAAGAAGAGTAAGATAGAGTATGAGAGTAAACTTACTCAGAATATAAAAACAGACAGTAAAGGTTTTTACAAATATATAAAACAAAAAAGAGTGGCTAAAGTAAATATTGGTCCTTTAGAGGATGAGAAGGGAGTTTTAAGAATGGGAGATGAGGAAATGGCTGAGGAACTGAACAGGTTTTTTGGGTCGGTCTTCACAGTGGAAGACACAAATAACATGCCAGTGACTGATAGAAATGAGGCTATGACAGGTGAGGACCTTGAGAGGATTGTTATCACTAAGGAGGTAGTGATGGGCAAGCTAATGGGGCTAAAGGTAGACAAGTCTCCTGGCCCTGATGGAATGCATCCCAGAGTGCTAAAAGAGATGGCTAGGAAAATTGCAGATGCACTAGTGATGATTTACCAAAATTCACTAGACTCTGGGGTGGTCCCGGTGGATTGGAAATTAGCAAACGTGACACCACTGTTGAAAAAAGGAGGTAGGCAGAGAGCAGGAAATTATAGGCCAGTGAGCTTAACTTCAGTAGTAGGGAAGATGCTGGAATCTATCATCAAGGAAGAAATAGCGAGGCATCTGGATAGAAATTGTTCCATTGGGCAGACACAGCATGAGTTCATAAAGGGCAGGTCGTGCCTAACTAATTTAGTGGAATTTTTTGAGGACATTACCAGTGCAGTAGATAACGGGGAGCCAATGGATGTGGTATATCTGGATTTCCAGAAAGCCTTTGACAAGGTGCCACACAAAAGGTTGCTGCATTAGATAAAGATGCATGGCATTAAGGGTAAAGTAGTAGCATGGATAGAGGATTGGTTAATTAATAGAAAGCAAAGAGTGGGGATTAATGGGTGTTTCTCTGATTGGCAATCAGTAGCTAGTGGTGTCCCTCAGGGATCCGTGTTGGGCCCACAATTGTTCACAATTTACATAGATGATTTGGAGTTGGGGACCAAGGGCAATGTGTCCAAGTTTGCAGATGACACTAAGATGAGAGGTAAAGCGAAAAGTGCAGAGGATACTGGAAGTCTGCAGAGGGATTTGGATAGGTTAAGTGAATGGGCTAGGGTCTGGCAGATGGAATACAATGTTGACAAATGTGAGGTTATCCATTTTGGTAAGAATAACAGCAAACAGGATTATTATTTAAATGATAAAATATTAAAGCATGCCGCTGTGCGGAGAGACCTTGGTGTGCTAGTGCATGAGTCACAGAAAGTTGGTTTACAGGTGCAACAGGTGATTAAGAAGGCAAATGGAATTGTGTCCTTCATTGCTAGAGGGATGGAGTTTAAGACTAGGGATGTTATGTTGCAATTGTATAAGATGTTAGTGAGGCCACACCTGGAGTATTGTGTTCAGTTTTGGTCTCCTTACTTGAGAAAGGACGTATTGGCATTGGAGGGTGTGCAGAGGAGATTCACTAGGTTAATCCCAGAGCTGAGGGGGTTGGATTATGAGGAGAGGTTGAGTAGACTGGGACTGTACTCGTTGGAATTTAGAAGGATGAGGGGGGATCTTATAGAAACATTAAAAATTATGAAGGGAATAGATAGGATAGATGCGGGCAGGTTGTTTCCACTGGTGGGTGAAAGCAGAACTAGGGGACATAGCCTCAAAATAAGCGGAAATAGATTTAGGACTGAGTTTAGGAGGAACTTCTTCACCCAAAGGGTTGTGAATCTATGGAATTCCTTGCCCAGTGAAGCAGTTGAGGCTCCTTAATTAAATGTTTTTAAGGTTTATGGTGTTCGGGCCGGAAAGTGGAGCTGAGTCCACAAAAGATCAGCCATGATCTCATTGAATGGTGGAGCAGGCTCGAGGGGCCAGATGGCCTACTCCTGCTCCTAGTTCTTATGTTTTTATGTTCTTATGTACCGAGGTACAGTGAAAAGTATTTTTCTGCAAGCCACTCAACCGATCGTTAAGTACATGGGAAGAAAATGGATTAAAAGAAAATACATAATAGGGGAACACAAGATATACAATGTAACTACATAAGCACTGGCATCGGTTGAAGCATACAGGGTGTAGTGTTAATGAGGTCAGTCAATAAGAGAGTCATTTAGGAGTCTGGTGACGGTGGGGAAGAAGCTGTTTTTGAGTCTGTTCGTGCATGTTCTCAGACTTCTGTATCTCCTGCCCGATGGAAGAAGTTGGAAGAGTGAGTAAGCCGGGTGGGAGGGATCTTTGATTATGCTGCCCGCTTTCCCCAGGCAGCGGGAGGTGTAGATGGAGTCAATGGATGGGAGGCAGGTTCGTGTGATGTACTGGGCGGTATTCACGACTCTCTGAAGTTTCTTGCGGGCCTGGACCGAGCAGTTGCCATACCAGGCTGTGATGCAGCCCGATAGGATGCTCTCTATAGTGCATCTGTAAAAGTTGGTAAGGGTTAATGTGGACATACCGAATTTCCTTAGTTTCCTGAGGAAGTATAGGCGCTGTTGTGCTTTCTTGGTGATAGCGTTGACGTGAGTGGACCAGGACAGGTTTTTGGAGATGTGCACCCCTAGGAATTTGAAACTGCTAACCATCTCCACCTTGGCCCCATTGATGCTGACAGGGGTGTGTACAGTACTTTGCTTCCTGAAGTCAATGACCAGCTCTTTAGTTTTGCCTGCATTGAGGGATAGATTGTTGATGTTACACCACTCCACTAGGTTCTCTATCTCCCTCCTGTATTCTGACTCGTCGTTATTCGAGATCCGGCCGACTGGTCATATCGTCAGCAAACTTTTAGATTGAGTTGGAACCAAGTTTTGCCACGCAGTCGTGTGTGTACAGGGAGTAGAGTAGGGGGCTAAGTACGCAGCCTTGCGGGGCCCCGGTATTGAGGACTATTGTGGAGGAGGTGTTGGTGTTCATTTTTACTGATTGTGGTCTGTTGGTCAGAAAATCGAGGATCCAGTTGCAGAGTGGAGAGCCAAGTCCTAGGTTTTGGAGCTTTGATTTGAGCTTGGCTGGGATTATGGTGTTGAAGGTGGAGCTGTAGTCAATAAATAGGAGTCTGGTGTAGGAGTCCTTGTTTTCGAGATGCTCTAGGGACGAGTGTAGGGCCAGGGAAATGGCGTCTGCTGTGGACCGGTTGCGATTCTCATGCCCATTCACCTGTTTTCTCCCCATAACCCTTGATCTCCTTATTAATCAAGAACATATCTATCTTTGTCTTCAAGACACTCAGTGAATTGGCCTTCACAGCCTTTTAAGACAAAGAGTTCCACTGATTCATCACCCTCTGGCTGAAGAAATTCCTCCACTTCTCAGTTTTAAAGAATTTAAAGACTGTGCCCTCAGGTTCTAGTTTTTCCGACTCATGGAAACATCCTCTCCACGTCCACTCTATCCAGGTCTCCCAGTATCTTACAAGTTTCAATAAGATCCCTTCCATCCTTCTAAACTCCAACGAATACAGGCCCAATGAGTCCTCAACCGCATATGACACGCTCTTCATTCTAAGGATCATTCCTGTGAACCTCCCCTGGACCCTTTCCAAGGCCAGCACATCCTTCCTTAGATACGGGCCCCAAAAGCACTCACAATACTCCAAATGGGGTCTGACCAGAGCCTTACACAGCCTCAAAAGTACATCACTGGTCTTGTATTCTAGCCCTCTTGACATGAATGCTAATGTTGCATTTGCCTTCTTAACTGTCGCCTGAATCTGCACATTAACCTTAAGAGAATATTGAACTTGGACTCCCAAGTAACTCTGTGCTTCTGATTTCCAAAGTCTTTTCCCATTTAGACAACAGTCTGCGCCTTCATTCTTCCAATCAAAGTGCAAAAGAGACCAAGAGAAGTCGTAATGTGTCAATAATCTGGATGACTGCTGCTTCACCCTGGCAAAAGCTTGCTCCTGAGGCGTTCCCCACACCCATTCTTAGTGTTTCTTCAGTAATGTGTGGAGTGGGGTGAGGATAGTCATTAGGCCAGGAATAAACTTCCTGTAATAGTTTGCGAGACCCAAGAACGACCATAACTCGATCACATTTTTTGGAGCGGAGTCTTGTCTAATCACCTGCAGCTTCTCCTCTACCGGGAGTAGTCCACCCTGAACCGCATGATATGTAACTTCCTTGGCACAGAAAATGCATTTTCCTCGCTTGAGGCAGATGCCCGTCTCGGAAAATCAGCAGAGGACTTCCCCCAGGTTGCTCAGGCTCTTCCTTTCCATGGCTCCAGTGACCAGGATGTTGTCCAAGTAGACCGCCACATGCGGTAGCCCTCTCAGGATGTTCTCCATAACATGCTGAAAAATTGAGCAAGCTGATGACACTTTAAATGGCAGTCTTGTATATTTGTAGAAGCCCCTGTGGGTGTTAATGGTTACGCAAAGACTGGAATTGGGGTCCAGCTCCATCAGGAGATAGTAAGAAGTCTTACAACAGCAGGTTAAAGTCCAACATGCTTGTTTCAAACACTAGCTTTCGGAGCAGTGAGGAAGGAGCAGTGCTCCGAAAGCTAGTGTTTGAAACAAACATGTTGGACTTTAACCTGCTGT
This sequence comes from Scyliorhinus canicula, assembly GCF_902713615.1. Lineage (NCBI taxonomy): Eukaryota > Metazoa > Chordata > Chondrichthyes > Carcharhiniformes > Scyliorhinidae > Scyliorhinus > Scyliorhinus canicula. The sequence continues at coordinate 9,957,997 of NC_052167.1, read as the reverse complement.
TGTAAGACTTCTTACTGTGCTCACCCCAGTCCAACGCCGGCATCTCCAAATCATCAGGAGATAGGCATAGCTCATGTCGATCTTGGAAAAAAAAATGACCCTCAGCTAACTTTGCATACAGGTTTTCTATCCGCGGCATTGGATACCTGTCCAGACAGGAGGCCTTGTTAACTGTCATCTTATAATCACGACACAGGACTTCTGGTGACCGGGATGTGCTGAGCAGTCACACATCAGATGGCTCTCCTCCGAAAGACAAAAATAGGCACTTTTAGCTGAATTTAGCCCCCAAAATTGAATTAAAATATCCCCTCACCCTCAACAGTATATAAAAGGTAAGAGAGAAGCAAAAATAGACATTGGACCACTGGAAAATGTAGCTGGAAAAGGAATAATAGGAAACAAATAAATAGCAGAGGAACTGAATAGTTACTTTACATCAGTCTTCACGGTGGAAGACACCAGTGAGATGCCAGAGCTCCAGGAGAATCAGGGGGCAGAGGTGAGTGCAGTGGCCATCACTAAGGAGAAGGTTCTGGGGAAACTGAAAGGTCTGAAGGTGGATACGTCACCTGGATTGGATGGACTACACACCAGGGTTCTAAAAGAGATAGCTGAGGAGATTGTGGAGGCATTGGTGGTGATCTTTCAGGAATCACTGGAGACAGGAAGGGTCCCAGAGGACTGGAAAGTGGCTAATTAACACCCCTGTTTAAGAAGGGAGGGAGGCAGAAGGTAGGAAATTATAGGCCGGTTAGCCTGACTTCAGTCATTGGTAAGATTTTAGAGTCCATCATTAAAGTTGAGGGGGGACTGGATTCTCCGCCGGCACAATCCAGCCAGCATAAGGGGTTGGTGCTGGGACCACAGCTTTTCACAATATCCATTAATGATCTGGAAGAAGGAACTGAAGGCACTGTTGCTAATTTTGCAGATGATACAAAGATCTGTAGAGGGACAGGTACTATTGAGGAAGCAAGGGGGCTGCAGAAGGACTTAGACAGGCTAGAAAGTGGGCAAAGAAGTGACAGATGGAATACAATGTGGAAAAATGTGAGGTTATGCACTTTGGAAGTAGAAATGGAGGCATGGACTATTTTCTAAATGGAGAGATGCTTTGGAAATCAGAAGCACAAAGGGACTTGGGAGTCCTTGTTCAAGTTTCTCTTAAAGTTAATGTGCAGGTTCGGTCAGCAGTTAGGAAGGCAAATGCAATGTTGGCATTCATGTCAAGAGAGCTAGAATACAAGACCAAGAATATACTTTGAGGCTATATAAGGCTCTGGTCAGACCCCAGTTGGAGTATTGTGAGCAGTTTTGGGCCCCGTATCTTCGGAAAGATGTGCTGGCCTTGGAAAGGGTCCTGAGGAGGTTCACAAGAATGATCCCTGAAATAAAGAGCTTGTCGTATGAGGAACGGTTGAGGACTCTGGGTCTGTACTCGGAGTTTAGAAGAATGAGGGGAGGGGATCTTATTGAAACTTACAGGATACTGCGAGGCCTGGATGTGTAGAGGATTATCCCACTTGTAGGAAAAACTAGAAGCAGAGGACACCATCTCAGACTAAAGGGATGATCCTTTAAAACAGAAATGAGGTGGAATTTCTTCAGCCAGAGGGTGGTGAATCTGTGGAAATCTTTGCCTTAGAATGCTGTGGAGGCCAAATCACGGAGTGTCTTTAAGACAGAGATAGAGAGGTTTTTGATCAATCAGGGGATCAGGGGTTATGAGAAGGCAGGAGAATGAGGATGAGAAAAATATTAGTAATGATTGAATGGCGGAGCAGACTCGATGGGCTGAGTGGCTTAATTCTGCTCCTATGTTTTATGGTCGTATAACGGATCGGCTGGACAAACTTCTGGAAAGGGAAGAACAACCAGAGTTTGTTTTTCATGTAGGAACCAACAACAAAGGGAGGAACAGTTTTGAGGTCTTGCAGGACCAGTTTTGGGAGTGAGGGAGTGGGTTGAAACGCAGCACCTCCAGGGTAGTAATCACAGAAATACTACCTGTGCCATGAGCCATTTAGGCAATGGCCGATCAGGAGGGCAAATAGGTAGCAATGTTGCTTCACCAGCTCCAGGGTCGCAGGTTTGATTCCCGCCTTGGGTCACTGTCTATGTGGAGTCTGCACGTTCTCCGCCATTGCGGAGAATCGTGCCCCACATCTTTGGACTATGGGAGGAAACCGGAGCACCCGGAGGAAACCCACGCAGAGAACGTGCAGGCTCCGCACAGATAGTGACCCAAGTGGGAATCGAACCTGGGACCCTGGCACTGTGAAGCCATAGTGCTAACCACTATGCTGCCGTGCTGCGGTAAGATGGGGAATAGGGAAAAGTAAGTGAGGGAATGCTTGAGTGTTAACAGTGAGCAAAGAAAGTATCACCCCACCAAAGGACAAGAAAGAGATAAGGGCAGGGTTAAATTGTATGTATGTAAATGCACCGAATTGAGGGAACAAAATTGAGGAACTGGAAGCAGAAATTGCTTGAGGGGCATATGGCAAAGTAGCACTGACAGATACATGGCTCAAGCCAGAACAGGACGAGATACTTAACATCCTGGGTTATAAGGTTTTTCATAGTAACAGGGTGAGTAAAAAGGAGGAGGTGCAACAGTCTTGGCCAAAGATAGTATCATAGCTCTTGAACGAGATGCAGTTCCTGAATTAGAGTCTATATGCAAGGAGGTGAGAAACAGGAAGAGAGCAGTGGTCTTGTTTGGTATTTAATATAGATCTCCAAACAGTGGGGAGGAAGTGGAAGAGAACATTTGTCGGCAGATTATGGAAACCTGCAGGACAAGTATGGTTGTGATAGTTGGGGATTCAATTACCCTCAGGTAGACTGGGAAATGGGTAGAGTGTGGGGCACGGAAGAGGGGAAATTCCTGCTGTGTATGCAGGAGACCTTTCTGAAACAATACATTCCCAGTCCAAACAGGGAGCAAGCTGTGATGGATCTGGTCCTTGGAAATGAGGCAGAGCAAATGGAGAATATCAGAGTGGGAGAGCTGTTGGGAAGTAACGATCATAATATAATACGATTTAATGTTTAGTTGGAAAAGGATAAAAAGTCACGGATTAAGATCCCAGACTGGAAAAGGGCAAATTTTAGGGGTCCAAAAGTTGAACTGGAGAAGGTTGACTGGAAACATATATTGGTGAATAAAACAGATGGAAAATGGGAGACTTTCAAAGAGAGATGAACATGGTCCAAGCTAGGTACGTACCCATGAGAAATCAATACGGGAGACGGGATTCTCCATTGCCCGACGCCGATATCATAATCGGCGATTGGACGGAGAATCCCTTTTTATGACCGAATCGGGGGACAGTGCCTGTTTTCAGATGCTTCACCCCCTTCAAACTGGCATTATCGGGGAGTACGCCGCATGCCATTGGGATGGCTTCAGGATGTCAGCTGAAGGCCCTCCCCCGATGGGCCGACTTCCCGATGGCGCAGTTCACTTGTGCTCTCAGTTTTCGTTTACCTCGTGTGGTATTGCCACAGTTGGGAGGCAGCCGTGCTGCGGGTTGGAGGCTTCAGCGAGGGCTGGGGGGACTGGTGGAGTGGGGGAGGGGGAGGCGGGTCCGGGAGTGGCAGGCCGGGCCCGCAAGTGGCCGGTGCCATGTTGTACAGCGCAACCGCTGCAGGTCGTCGCCGTGCGTATGCGTGGCCATAGACCCGGCCATTCTCCGGCCGTTTCTGGCGGGGAGCCGGGAATTGTACCCGGCTCCGCTGCTAACCCCTCACCGGTCCCAGAATCGGTGAGGGTTCAGCGCCAATTGTGGCGTCGTAAAACGTCACAGTTCCCATGCCGGTGTTGGCACCTAGCCGCAGAATCGGAGAATCCAGCACAGGGTATCCAAAGCTACAGTACCCGGGATGACTATGGATATTGATGATAAAATAAAGAAGAAAAGAGAGGCATATGATCCATGCCGGAATAATAATAGCAATAGCAATAGAAATCAGGAAGAATATCTCAAATGCAAGAGGCTAGAATAAGGAAGGCTAAGAGGAAGTATGAGGAAAGGATTGCAGGCTGTACTAATACAAATAGTAAAATGCCTTCAAGCATTTTAATGGTAAAAGATTAGTGAAAGATAGAGTGGGGTCTATAAGAGACAAGCAGGATAAACTGCTCACTGATGTGGAGGGTATGGCAGTGATACTAAATGAGTACATTTCTTCTGTCATTACCAAATTACAAGATGATGACAATGGCCCAGTTGAAAATGCAGGTGTTGAGAAACTGAGCAGTATAGTGATAGATAAAGAAAAGGTACTAAAAAGGCTGGCAGCCCTGCAGGAAGAGAAGTCAGCAGGCCCAAATGGGATGCATCCTAGATTATTGAGAGGTAAGGGAGCATACTGTGGAGCCATTGGCAGAAATTTTCCAGGCCTCTCTGAACACAAGATTAGTCCTGGGAGAATGGAGGATTGCAAACGTGCAATCCAATAATACTCGAGGAGCTTGAAAATGAAATGAAATGAAAATGAAAATCACTTATTGTCACGAGTAGGCTTCAATGAAGTTACTGTGAAAAGCTTGACACCATCCAGAACAAAGCAGCCTGCTTGATTGGCACCTCATCCACAAATATTCACTCCCTCCACCACTGATGTACGATCTACCAGATGCACAGCAGGAACTCACCAAAGCCTCTTTGACAGCACCTTCCAAACTCATGACCACTACCATCTGGAAAGACAAGCAGCTAGCTGGGAACACCACCACCTGGATGTTGCCCTCCAAGTCACTCACCATCCTGACTTGGAAATATATCACAGTTCCCTCAGTGTTATTGGGTCAAAATCCCAGAACTGCCTCCTTAAATGCACTATGAGTGTACCTAAACCACAGGCTCTGTAACAATTCAAGAAGGTAGCTCACCACCACTTTCTTGAAGACAGTTAGGGATGGACAATAAATGTTGGCTTAGCCAACAATGCCCAAATCCCATTAATGAATTTAAAAAATACCCCGAGTTCTGAATGTATTCCTGCTGGTAATAAGATCAGGAAGATATGTATTTCACTGTCTGAGCACAGCTTTGGAAGCTGCATTTTATTGATGGTTCAGCGTTCCTGTGGGAGGGCCAAAAAGGAGAAAATTTAAAATATGATCAAAAATAGAGGAGCATGGTGAGCTCAGGCAGAGGAGAATATTTTTAATTTATATTCTGTGTACAATGTTAGCAAAACATGTCTGTCTGTGCCCGAGAGCTCTGATTAGCAACAGAGACGCAGGCCACAATAGCCTTCACTTCCTTTCCAGTTTGCTCTGCTGTGTCAGGGTGAAGTCCAACATGTTTGTTTCAAACACTAGCTTTCGGAGCACTGCTCCTTCCTCAGGTGCTGAAGGAACAGTGCTCTGAAAGCTAGTGTTTGAAACAAACATATTGGACTTTAACCTGGTGTTGTAAGACTTCTTACTGTGCTCATCCCAGTCCAACGCCGGCGTCTCCACATCGTGTCAGAGAGGATTCAATGAATTCTGTGGAACTAGCTGAATGAACAAACTGCAATGTGATGCTCAGAATTTTAGTTCAATACCTGAATGATCCAGGCACCATTTTGACTAATCAATCAATTATACCTAACATGATTAGCTCTTCAAATTAGGAGCTACAATTCTTAGTTCATCTCAGTTAATTTCCTGTCAGTAACTTGCACCAAATGGCACAGTATTATTTTAAACCCATTTGAAGAATCTCAAGTCTATCTATCTGTCCTTGTGGACAAAGGAAGATAAATCATCAAATCTGAGGCCCCAATTACCTGCCTGAGACAATGTGATATCTTCACCACAATCGCAGGAAGTGCTGTCAAATCTACTTCAGAAATAACAAAACCAAGGTTAGCATTTGAAGCTATTTCTAAATATACAAAGGTTGTCGGGACTAAAGAGGCAGACTGAAATAAAGATAGATAGAGTGTGCCAGAAAGGCAGAGAGAAATGGAGATTAATAGACAGACTTAGGTGAGAAAGAGATTAGAAAGACTGAGTGAAAGGGGGAGATAAACATTAACAGAAAGACTAGAAGAGAGATTAATGGACAAACTGTGAGAGAGGGAGAGAGAGTGTATGTTTGTGGGAAGCTGTAATTAAACAATCCCCCCATGATTGTGAAACTCTTGCCTCCAATCCTCATTCTAGCCAGATATTGGGTCGCATCAGTGTGGTGAATTGTTTCATGCAGGTACAGTTAACTGGGTCTTGGACTCACTGCCAGCTGTTAGAAAAGGTTTCATAATTCAGTCAAAATTACAAGTTTCTTGCAATGTCAGGTTAGATTTTTAAACTTGGCTTAAGCATCAAATCGTGGTAAATGATATTGTATTTAATTGGCAGATAGTTGTGTTTCCCAAGATTCATTGCTTGGACTAATGCTTTTTGGTATAAAAAATGACTTGGATATTGGTATACGGAGACCTCCTTCTTCATACATCATATCCGAAGAGGACATTGGCAACCATGGACTTCCATTGGATTGGTCTATGCTTGACAAGGTATTGTCATTGCCTGCTGCAATATGGCTGAGGATCATCAGCTCAGTGAAAGATGCTCTTTGGTCTGCCTGAAACTTGTTGGTCTTCGTGTGCAAAGAGTTGTCTCTTTGCAGACTGGCACATTCCAAAGCCCAGGACTAAGTGCTGAGCGATGCACCAAAGCTTGGGGCAGCCAACACAGAGGCACAATGGGGAAAGGTCACTGTCAAAGACCCTTCAGCCACAGTGCACCGAGGGGAGAGGAACTGTACAGAACCCTTCGGGCTGTATGAATCAAATTGAACGTATACATGAATATTACATGTATCATAATTATATTGAAGCATCTCAGAGTGCAACTTGATCTATGTAAACAACTTAAATGCCAGTGCTCCTTTTAAATGACCATTTGAAAATGTTTGTAATGTTCTTTCAGATATTTAATGAATAAAGTATGTTTGCAACAAAAGCAAATGGCTGACCAGGAAACTCTCCCATTCTTTAGGCATATTGAAAGGATTTACAGGCTGATAATCTGCCTGATTAGCCACGTTATGAACGCAACCTCCATGGTCATCAAATCCTGAAGTGAGACTTAACATAGAACAAACAGTGCAGAAGAGGGCCATTTGGCCCATCGAGTCTGCACCGCCCAACTTAAGCCCTCACTTCCACCCTATCCTTGTAACCATTAATGCCTCCTAACCTTTCTTTGGACACTAAGAGCAATTTAGCATGGCCAATCCACCTAACCTGCACGACTTTGGACTGTAGGAGGAAATCGGAGCACCCGGAGGAAACCCACGCAGACATGGGGAGAACATGCAGACTCCGCACAGACAGTGACCCAGCGGGAATCGAACCTGGGACCCTGGCGCTGAGAGGCCACAGTGCTAACCACTTGTGCTACCGTGCTGCCGAACCTGGAGCTTCTGCCCCAGAGGTAGCGATGCTACCCACTGCGCAACAAGACGTCCCAGTACATTGAGTAAATTTTCTAAATTTTCCAGTGATACCAAATTTGGAGATGTAGCAAAGTTAGGATGATGCCAAACAACTGAAGCTGAACATAAGGAAGATGGAAGAATGGGCAGACAAGTGGCAGATGGAACGCAATAGAGAGAATTGTGAGGTGATGCATTTTGACAGAAGGGATAAGGAGGCCATGTAGACCAAATGTTTCTAAAGAGTGTCCAGCAGCAAAAGGATCTGAGGATTCGTGTGCATCAGGTTATCAAACATATTGAGAGAACATTTAGAAAAACATATTGGATCTTGGACTTCATAAATGCAGGTATTGAGTGGGGAAGCAGAGAGGTTCACTGAATCTTTATAAAGCTTTGGTTAGGCCACAACTAGAGTATAGCATCCAGTTCTGATAATCATATTTAAGGAAAGATGTGAGGGTCCTTGAATGGGTGCAGAGGAAAATTACCAGAATACTTCCAGGGAGGAGGGATTTGAGCTACAAGGAATTGGAGAAGTTGGTGATAGAATCTACATCCCCTCGGCCAATCATTCCCTGGATCTGGATCGGTGCCATTCTCCCCCCCTGTATCCTGCACCATTCTTTGAGTGACCCAGGCATTCAAGTTAAGTGTTAGAACATTACTGCAGTACTGGATCATCTAATTCAAGATGCATTGATCCGGGTCTGTAGTTCGGGTGGTTCCGTTTAATGACATGGTCATTGGGAACTTGATGTTGTTGACTCAGCGAGAAATGAGGATGTCACAGGATATGGTTGGCGGCAGTTACTTTAACTGAATTCAAACTGCAGACATTGCGGAATTCTCTCACAGCTCACCACCAACTGTCAGCAACTGGGCGCAGTTTGACCTTGAATTCAATTAGGTTTCCCCACTACCTTCAATATCTCTAAACATATAACAGAAACGATTTCCCATCAGACAGATGCCGGGGAAGGTTCATTGAGGTCAGTATGTGCAATCTTGTGGAAATTCTGACATGTCAGTTGAGGGTGAGCTATGATAGCAGAGGCTGCAGTGGGTCCTTCCAATGCCATTTCAAATGTGTTCCCGACGCAATAATATTGGCCACAATCCAAAAGGGCTTCATTAAAGCCCTTTGGGATGTTCTAATGGTGGTGAAAGATGCTATAGAAATGAAAGTCTTTTAACAAAAGTTCAGAAAGTGCAAAGAGAGTTTTAATTTTGGGGCTATTTCAAAAGGGAAAGCTCATTATTGGAGTTCCTTTTTTTAAAGTCTTACTAACTTTTTAGTCTGTACAAACGCCCATGTTCGTGCAGTTCTTTCAGAAATCAGGTCATTGTGAATTTATTCTTTACACTGTGGGGATTGGATTTGTTTATTCGATTGGATTTGTTTATTGTCACAGTGATAAGTATTTTTCTGAGAGCAGCTCAAAAACATCATTTAGTACATGAAAAGAAAATACATAAGGCAACACAAGATACACAATGTAAATACATAGACATCAGGTGAAGCGTACAAGAATGTATTATTAATCAGATCAGTCAATAATAGGGTCGTTTAGGAGTCTGGTGACAATGGGGAAGAAGCTGTTTTTGAATGTGTTAGTGCGTGTTCTCAGACATTTGTATCTCCTGCCCGATGGAAGAAATTGGAAGAGTGAGTAAGCCGGGTGGGAGAGGTATTTGATTATGCTGCCCGCTTTCCCGAGGCAGCAGGAGGTGTAGAGTCAATGGATGGGAGGTGGGTTTGTGTGATGGACTGGGCGGTGTTCACGGCTCCACAAAGTTTCTTGCGGTCCTGGGCCGAGCAGTTACCACACCACGATGTGTTGCAGGCAGATAGGATGCTATCTATAGTGCACCTGTAAAACCTGGTAAGAGTCAATGTGGACACGCCGAATTTCCTTAGTTACCTGAGGAAGTATAAGTGCTCCTGTGCTTTTTTGGTCATAACATCGACGTAGGACAGATTCCTGGCGATGTGCACACCTAGGAATTTGAAGCTATCAACCATCTCCACCTCGGCCCCGTTGAGACAGACAGGGGTGTGTCCTGAAGTCAATGACCATCTCTTTAGTTTTAGACCATAAGACCATAAGACATAGAAGCAGAATTAGGCCACTCGGCCCATTGAGGCTGCTCCGCCATTCAATCATGGCTGATATTTTCTCATTCCCATTCTCTTGCCTTCTCCCCATAACCCCTGATCTTCTTATTAATCAAGAACCTATCTATCTCTGTCTTAAAGACACTCAGTGAATTGGCCTCCTCAACCTTCTGAACAAAGAACAAAGAAAATTACAGCACAGGAACAGGCCCTTTGGCCCTCCCAGCCTGCGCCAATCCAGATACTTTATCTAAACCTGTCGCCTATTTCCAATGATCTAAACTCCATTCCCCGCCCGTTCATATATCTGTCTAGGTGCATCTCAAATGATGCTATCGTGCCCGCCTCTACCGCCTCCGCTGGCAAAGCATTCTAAAACTTTCCACGCACATCTCCCTTAAACTTTCTCCCTCTCACTTTGAAATTGTGACCCTTTGTAATTGACACACCCACTCTTGGAAAAAGCTTGTTGCTATCCTCCCTGTCCATACCTCTCATAATTTTGTAGACATCAATCAGGTCCCTCCTCAGCCTCCTCAAGGAGGAGGGACCTCAATCAGGTCCCTCCTCAACCTCCATCTTTCCAACGAAAACAATCCTAATCTACTCAACCTTTCTGCATAGCTAGCACCCTCCATACCAGGCAACATCCTGTTGAACCTCCTCTGCACCCTCTCTAAAGTATACACATCCTTCTGGTCGTGTGGCAACCAGAACTGCACTCAGTATTCCAAGTGTGGCCTACCCAAAGTTCTATACAACTGTAACATGACCTGCAGACTCTTGTACTCAATACCCCGTCCGATGAAGGCAAGCATGCTCTATGCCTTCTTGGCCACACTTATCGACCTGCGTTGCCACCTTCAGGATGCAATGGACCTGAACTCCCAGATCTCTCTGTACATCAATTTTCCCCAGGACTCTTCCATTGACCGTATGGTCCGCTCTTGAATTGGATCTTCCAAAATGCATCACCTCGCATTTGCCTGGATTGAACTCCATCTGCCATTTCTCTGCCCAACTCTCCAATCTATCTATATTTTGCTGTATTCTCTGACAGTCCCCCTCACTATCTGCAACTCCACCAATCTTAGTATCATCTGCAACTTGCTAATCAGACCACCTATACCTTCGTCCAGATCATTTATGTATATCACAAACAACAGTGGTCCGAGCACGGATCCTTGTGGTCACCTTTCTCCATTTTGAAACTCTCCCTTCCACCACTACTTTCTGTCTCCTGTTGCGCAGCCAGTTCTTTATCCATCCAGCTAGTACACCCTGAACCTCATGTGACTTCACTTTTTCCATCAACCTGCCATGGGAAACTTTATCAAATGCCTTACTGAAGTCCATGTATATGACATCTACAGCCCTTCCCTCATCAATTAACTTTGTCACTTCCTCAAAGAATTCTATTAGGGTTGTAAGACATGACCTTCCCTGCACAAAACCATGCTGCCCATTACTGATAAGTCTATTTTCTTCCAAATGTGAATAGATCCTATCCCTCAGTATCTTCTCCAACAGTTTGCCTCCCACTGACTTCAAGCTCACAGGTCTATGATTCCCTGGGTTATCCCTGCTACCCTTCTTTTTGTTTTATAAATTTAGAGTACCCAATTCATTTTCCAATTAAGGGACAATTTAGTGTGGCCAATCCACCTACCCTACACATCTTTGGGTTGTGGGGCCGAAACCCACGCAAACATGGGGAGAATGCGCAAACTCCACACGGACAGTAACCCAGGGCCGGGATTGAACCTGGGACCTCAACGCCGTGAGACAGCAGGGCTAACCCAGTGTGCCACCGTGCTGCCGGCCTGCTACCCTTCTTAAACAAAGGGACAACATTAGCAATTCTCCGGTTCTCCGGGACCTCACCCGTGCTCAAGGATGCTGCAAAGATATCTGTTAAGGCCCTCGCTTCCCTCAGTAACCTGCAATAGATCCCATCTGGACCTGGGAAGTTGTCCACCTTAATGCCTTTTAGAATACACAAAACTTCCCCCTTCCTTATGCCAACTTGACCTAGAGTATTTAAACATTCATCCCTAGCCTCAACATGCGTCATGTCCCTCTCCTTGGTGAATACCGATGCAAAGTACTCATTAAGAATCTCACCCATTTCCTCTGACTCCACGCATAAATTCCCTCTTTTGTCTTTCAGTGGGCCAATCCTTTCTCTAGTTACCCTCTTGCTCCTTATATACGAATATGGGTTTATTATCTAGTACCTTACTGGCTTTAGTTGCTGCCTCCTTACTGACCTCTCACTTCCTAATCTGGTTCCCATTCCCCGCCACATTAGTTTAAAACCTCCCCAACAGAGTTGGCAAAAGCAGCCCCTAGGACATTGGTTCCAGTCCTGCCCAGGTGTAGACCATCCGATTTGTAATGGTCCCACCGCTCCCAGAACCGGTTCCAACGTCCCTCCCTCCTGCACCATCTCTCAAGCCACGTATTCATTCTGACTATTCTTGAAATTCTCCTCTGACTGTCGCGTGGCACTGGTAGCAATCCTGAGATTACTACCTTTGAGGTCCTACTTTTTAACTTATCGCCTAACTCCCTAAATTCTGATTGTAGGACCTCATCCCTTTTTTAAAATAAATTTAGAGTATCCAATTCATTTTTTTTCAATTAAGGGGTAATTTAGCGTGGCCAATCCACCCACCCTGCACATCTTTGGGTTGTGGGGGCGAAACCCACGCAAACTCAGGGAGAATGTGAAAACTCCACACGGACAGTGACCCAGAGCTGGGATCGAACCTGGCACCTTAGCGCCGTGAGGCAACTGTGCGCCACCGTGCTGCCCTCTCATCCCGTTTTTTACCTGTATCGTTGGTGCCCATATGCACCACGACAACTGGCTGTTCACCTTCACCCTTCAGTATGTCCTGCAGCCAATCTGAGAAATCCCTGACCCGTGCTCCCGGGAGGCATACCAATCGGGAGTCTCGTTTTCGGCCACAGAAACGCCTGTCTACTCCCCTTATGATTGAATCCCCTATGACCATAGCCCTGTCAGTCTTTTTCAGGTCGATAAGAGTGGTCAAGAAGGCATACAGCCATGCTCGTGTGTGCGTCTGAATACCCTCTTCAGTCGCAACACATGTTCCTCTGGAGTTGAGGACCAGATGATAACATCATCCACATAGTCACGATCACCGCTATCCCTTCCATCATCTGTTCCATGATGCAGTGGAAGATGTCAGATGCCGAGATGATCCCAAATGGATTTCGATTTTAGCAGAATCTGCCAAAAAGCGTGTTGAAGGTGCAGAGCTTTCTGCAGAATTCTTCCAGTTGGATTTACCAGAATCCTTGGGATGCATCTAGCTTGGTAAAGAAATGCGCATGTGCCATTTCGCTTGTGATCTCTTCTCTTTTGAAGCTTTGGAGGAATATCGGGAAAGTAGGACGAATCTCAAACGCTCAATAAAGAGGGCTAAAAGGGGTATGAAATATCTTTGGCTAACAGGGTTAAGGAAAATCCCAAAGCCTTTTATTCATATATAAGGAGCAAGAGGGTAAATAGAGAAAGGATTGGCCCACTTAAAGACAAAAGAGGAAATTTATGCGTGGACTCAGAGGAAATGGGTGAGATTCTTAATGAGTACTTTGCATCGGTATTCACAAAGGAGAGGGACAAGATGGATGTTGAGGCTAGGGATGGATGTTTAAATACTCTCGGTCAAGTTGTCATACGGAAGGGGGAAGTTTTGGGTATTCTAAAAGACATTAAGGTGGATAAGTCCCCAGGACCGGATGGGATCTATCCAAGGTTACTGAGGGAAGCGAGGGTCAAAATAGCTGGGGCCTTAACAGATATCTTTGCAGCATCCTTGAGCACGGGTGAGGTCCCGGAGGACTGGAGAATTGCTAATGTTGTCCCTTTATTTAAGAAGGGTAGCAGGGATAATCCAGGGAATAATAGACCTGTGAGCTTGACATCAGTGGTAGGCAAACTGTTGGAGAAGATACTGAGGGATAGGATCTATTCACATCTGGAAGAAAATAGACTTATCAGTGATAGGCAGCATGGTTTTGTGCAGGGAAGGTCATGTCTTACAAACCTAATAGAATTCTTTGAGGAAGTGACAAAGTTAATTGATGAGGGAACGGCTGTAGATGTCGTATACATTGACTTTAGTAAGGCGTTTGATAAGGTTTCCCATGGCAGGTTGATGGAAAAAGTGAAGTTGTATGGGGTTCAGGGTGTATTAGCTAGATGGATAAAGAACTGGCTGGGCAACAGGAGACAGAGAGTAGTGGTGGAAGGGAGTGTCTCAAATTGGAGAAGGGTGACTAGTGGTGTTCCACAGGGATCCGTGCTCGGACCACTGTTGTTTGTGATCTACATAAATGACCTGGAGGAAGGTATAGGTGGTCTGATTAGCACGTTTGCAGATGATACTAAGATTGGTGGAGTTGCAGATAGCGAGGAGGACTGTCAGAGAATACAACAAAATATAGATAGATTGGAGAGTTGGGCAGAGAAATGGCCGATGGAGTTCAATCCAGGCAAATGCGAGATGATGCATTTTGGAAGTTCAAATTCAAGAGCGGACTATATGGTCAATGGAAGGGTCTTGGGGAAAATTGATGTGCAGAGAGATCTGGGAGTTCAGGTCCATTGTACCCTGAAGGTGGCAACGCAGGTCGATAGAGTGGTCAAGAAGGCATACAGCATGCTTGCCTTCATCGGACGGGGTATTGAGTACAAGAGTTGGCAGGTCATGTTACAGTTGTATAGGACTTTGGTTCGGCCACATTTGGAATACTGCATGCAGTTCTGGTCGCCACATTACCAGAAGGATGTGGATGCCTTGGAGAGGGTGCAGAGGTGGTTCAATAGGATGTTGCCTGGTATGGAAGGTGCTAGCTATGAGGAAAGATTGAGTAGATTAGGATTGTTTTCGTTGGAAAGACGGAGGTTGAGGGGGTCCTGATTGAGGTCTACAAAATTATGAGAGGTATGGACAGGGTGGATAGCAACAAGCTTTTCCCAAGAGTGGGGGTGTCAGTTACAAGGGGTCACGATTTCAAGGTGAGGTGGGGAAAGTTTAAGGGAGATGTGCGTGGAAAGTTTTTTACGCAGAGGGTGGTGGGTGCCTGGAACGCTTTACCAGCGGAGGTGGTAGAGGCTGGCACGATAGCATCATTTAAGAATCATCTAGACAGATATATGAATGGGCGGGAACAGAGGGAAGTAGACCTTGGAAAATAGGAGACAGGTTTAGATAAAGGATCTGGATCGGCGCAGGCTGGGAGGGCCGAAGGGCCTGTTCCTGTGCTGTAATTTTCTTTGTTCTTTGTTCTTTTGTTCTTTTTGGGATCGGGTAGTGTTCCCTCCTGATGTTTTTGTTGAGATCCTTTGGATCGATGCAGATTCTTAAGTCCCCCGAGAGCTTTTTGACGCACGTGATCGAACTGATCCAGTCAGTTGGTTCAGTGACTTTGGAGATGATGCCTTTCTTTTGAAGACTCGCAAGTTCTGATTTTAACCATTCCCTCAGGGGAGCGGGCACTCTCCTCGGTGGGTGAACCACTGGTTTCACATCAGCACGCAGCAGGATTTGATATTGATATGGAAGTATTCCCATGCGGCTGAAGACATCTGGGTATTGTTCCAGTATTCCGTCAATGCTGGTCTGGAGAGCGTGATGAGAAGACGTCATCATGTGGACTCTTCGAATGAGGTTCAGTTGCTTGCAGGCTTGCGCACCTAACAGCGATGACTTGTCAGGTTGAACAATCTCAAACCTCAGGCTCGCCTCCCTGTCTTTGCTGGGTACAGCTAAATGGACCCAGCGAGGAGAGCGTTGCCATTGTAGTCCTGGATTTGGCAGGCAGCTGGAAAGATTTTGGGAGCGTTCTTGATCTTCGTAACGTCGAGCTTCGAGATCAGGTTAGCAGAGGCACCTGTGTCCAGTTTGAACTTAATGAAGCAGTTGTTTACAGTCAACACTGTGTTCCATTCAGCTTCAGCATCAATGGCATGGATTGACTTCACTTGCGAAGTGTTCTGTGTGGAGGTTTCAAATTTGGTGATGATTTCCACTTGGAATAGTTTATCCAGGTATTACTCGTCTGGATCCGTTGCACTACCTTGATCAGACTCATCCATTTGAAATTGCACACTTCTGATGCGACTCTGCTTTACGAGCGGTTTTTGATTCCTGAATTGAGGTGCGGATCTGCACTGGGCAGCATAATGATTAAGTTTCCCGTAATTGAGACAGTGTTTGCCGGTTCCAGGGCATTTTTTTCTGAAGTGGGTGGTTCCACAATTTGTGCACGTCATCGCGTCACCGTCATGACGTTCTGTGCGTCTTCGCGCATGCGCGATGCGGTTTTCGGCCGTTTCGTACCTTCGCTCGTGGTGCGCCTGCGCGGAGCGTTTTGTGGGCATTTTATACTTTTCTTGTACTGCGCATCTGCAGGGCCTGAATTAGCGCACGCAAGATGGCTGCCGTCAGAAACATGGGGGCGCTGCAATCAGGAGATGGCCTGGACACACTCAACCCCAAGGGAGGTTTTTTCATCATGTTCAGCGCTCTTATACTGTAGGTAGCGATTTTTTTGAGTGTTCATTCACCGTGCACGTTTCTGTGGTGATTTCTAAAGAAGTCATATGTTTGAGCTTCAGTAGTTGCTCTCTGAGAGGATCAGAGCGGATTCCGATCATCGAGTCAGTTAGTGCACCAAAGTTACAAGATTGGGCTGGCAGTCTGAGGCTAGTGAAAAAACCGTTGAAGGAGTCATCTGTTCCTTGCATGCTTAACGTAAAAATGTAGCGCTCAAAGATTTCATTTTCCTGGACTACGCAATGGCTATCAAATTTTTTAAGAATACTTAGTTTTGTCATGCCCAACTGTATAGTTAAACGAGTTGTAGCTCTCTAACGCGTGATCACCAGCAGTAGTCAAGAAGAGAGCTATTTTCCGAGCATCGGTCGCGTTTGTTAAATCAGATGCCTCTACATACAGTTGGAATTTTTGTTTAAACAAGCGCCAGTTATCACTAAGATTAACGTTGGCCCTGAGGTGATGAGGAGCTTGAGGTTTGTCCATCGTGCCTGGATTCGACAGGGTCGTTCCGGATGCTTCTGTTGTTGAATAGCTGTCTTTATTGTTTCCCTAAACTTACTGAATTTACCGAGGTAGATGCAGCAGCCACTACCAGTACCATGTTATGTTATGCTGTTTGGTTAACGCAAGTTGCTACTGACCATAGATGACGTTGAAAGACACTCCAGTCCTTGTAGTAAGTTGAAAGAATTTATTCAGTAACAACAACTAGATAAATGAGTTTGACTCTCTGCTGATCTAACTCTAGTAACTCAGTGATAATGACTAACTGTATAACTGGGATCTAGGCCACATGTGGTGACCCAGCCTGAGATCTAAACTATTCTGGTGCTAATCCTAGTCTCTGCCAGGAGTGACAGGGAGGGTGTAGTGTGTGTCTGGTTTTATAATGAGTTGTGTACTGCCCTCTGGTGGATATGCCACAGCAGGGTGTTCTGATTAACCCCTTTGTTTCTTGTCAGTCTACATATCGTTATGTGGGAGGGGAGGGTTTATGGCTAGTGTTTGGTGGAGGGGTGATTTATGCCCAGGGTCCAGGAGGGCGTTATGGTCGGGGGGAGGGTTATTGCCCAGGGTCGGGGGAGGGGTCTGTGCCCAGGGTTACGGGGGTTTTGTGCTCAAGGTCAGGCATGTGCAGGGTATGATCAGGATATCCTCAGGTCTGGCCTCTCAGTAGGTCGTGTTAAATAACCATTGATGAAATTATGCCTATACAGAATCATGTTGTAGGGTGCAGTCCTGTGTCTGTACTGGAGCTGCATTTAAATAAGATGGTGAGACTGTGAGCTGGTTGCAAAATTTCATCTGCTGAATGGATGTTCAATTTCTCTCTTCTGTTTTGAAAGCTGAGGGCTAAATATGATTCTTTAATGTTACTGACTAAATGGCACTTTGGAATATTCTGCAGATTGCTGCTGTTACCAGCATACATGTGTGTGTATGTGTGGGATTGTGTGTGCGCGTCGAAGTGTGAATTTGTGGGCGAGTGTGCATATGTGTGAGATTGTGTGCCAGTGTGTTTATCTCTGAATGAGTTCACTATGTCACTGTGTTGCGGGGGTGGGGGGGTTGGGGGGCAGGGATATTTATTATCCTGTTGTGTCACACAATGAGGCATTGTGGGATTAATCTGGAACATTCTCAGCTGTAATCCTTACACTGTATAACATGGTGTTCTGTAATTGCTGAATGTTTTCATAAAATATTAAAGAGTCTGAACTTCACTTGGAAGACATTTTGCAATGGCGTTTCTCTAAAACTGTCATCAAGAAACTGCTTCACCCAGTGCCACAAACCCACTGTCTTTCTCAGCCTCCTCCCACCCCAGTGAAACAAGCATGGACACAGTCTCCTTGTGTTTTGGAGACCGAGAAAGGTGGTTGCAGAATTCTGACAGGGCACTTCTTTCATATAATCCATGTCTCAATATTGGAGACAATGTGAGCAGCAGGCAGCACAGAGAATGTGAGGGAAGACTGAATTCCCCGTACCGCAGCCTTTAGAGAATCTCACCTTAACATGGTTCTCGGTGAGCCAGACAGTACTACACACACATAGAGCAGGGACTACAAGCTCCATTAAAAGAAAAGCTTTATAAAACTAACGGAAACAGTCTAATTCTAGGTTTGCCACTGTGTTAAAGTGATAAATGTTCTGCCATCTTGTGGCTGTAACTAGACTGTAATTGGCCTCAAATCCACGGCTATTAATGATGGAACTGAGGGGGTTTGCCCACAGAGGTGAATGAATTGTAGGGCACACTGGAGGTGCAGGATTGAATGCAGAGTCTATTTAGGAGGTGTCCACAGGTTCCTGGGTAATTGGCAAAGGTTACATCCTTTCATCTGTATTAGATGATGGACATGGAGCAAATCAAATCCTTTTGAGGAATTTGCTAATGGGTGGCAATTGTTTGGGGTATTGGAGCCAATTGTAAATCTGATTGGAGCCATTATAGCTGAGGGAAAGACAATGAAGAATGATGGAGTGATTGGGAATATGGGCTGTCAGAGTCATCAAAAATGATGAGCAAGGATAGCCTGACACAAATGAGACATGTACATTTTTCATGCTAATAACACACAAATGACAAGTCTCTCAGTGCACTTTGTATCAACTTAATTTTTCCAAGTGTCTATTTCAATTCATAATATTAAGTTAAATCCCGCACTAAGCTTATGATAATGCTGATTATTTTTACATTGTCAGGTAATTTTACAGTGATTGCTTATATCAAAATTACTGTAGTGAATGTAATCAAAGAAATATATGTGATTGGCTGACCTCAACCCCTCAGGGATGTGAGCATCACTGGGCTGAGTCAGCATTTGCTGCCCATCCCTAACTGCCCTTGAACTGAGTGGCTTGCTAGGCCTTTTCAGAGGACATTTAAGAGTCAACCTCATTGGTGTGGGTCTGGAATCACATGTACGCCACACCAGATTTCCTTCCCTAAAGAAGGTTAGTAAACCAGATGGGTTTTTAAGACAATCAACAATGGTTTCATGGTCAGCATTTAATTCCTGATTTTTACTGAATTCAAACTTCACCATCTGCTGTGGTCTTACCCTTGGTCTCTGGATTACGCGACTGGTAACAATACCTCTACTGCCATACCCTAGTTAGGCTAATGGTTCGGTGCACTTCATTCAACGGTACACAGCTGGTGGTAAACCTAGCAGAACTACATTTCTTCCAACTAATCTATGTGGGCCAGTTAGAAATGAGTTAATTCAGAAATATCAAAAGACAATTCCCAATGCTCGACTGCAGTGCGTTAATTAAAGGGAATGTAAAAGAGAACATATGGCCACATGGGACTCAAAGACTTTTTTACATTTTATTAAGTTGAATTTGACAGGAACTTAATTAAATGCTTACATTTCCTACATCTTGAGTTTGTCTGGAATTTCAAGTTGTCAACATTGTACGGGTCAATGTGAACATACAAACATACGAAGCTGCAATTTAACCCTCATAGAAGCACCAATTTGTTATTACATTTTACCATTGGTTATAAGTCATGTCAGTTCGGACATTTTTGTTGTACTTTTACCTCTTAAGTGAGACGGTTGTGGGTTCAATTTGTACTCTCGAAACAAGATCACAGAATCTAAATGGACAACTCCCAGTATAGTACTGCAGTGCTGCACTGTTGGCAGGTCGGGACTGAAGGAGTGCCACACTTCAGGAGTGTAATGGCTGAGGGGGTATTGCACTGCCGGAGGGTCACTCATGCTACATACTCAATTCACTGAGGCTCAAGCTCTGACCAACAGATTGTCTTTTTTTTAAGAATGAATGATCGGTGAATGTTATTCTTTTTTTTAGAAAACATTTTATTGAGGCATTTATAATTTTAACATTTTAACATTCTAAACAACAGAGCGGTCCAACAGACGCAAACCCCCCCCCTCCCCCCCCAGTAACATACCCAACTTCCCCCCGCCCTAACTCCTAGCTACCCATATATTAGATTACCTACCCCTATTCTTCACTGCCATGCCTCCCCTTCTTCCCAAACCCCCCTGCATTCCTCCCCCGCCCTGCTGACTGTCAGTTTTCCTTAAAGAAGACGTTGAACGGCTGCTACCTCCGAGCGAACCCCCTGTATTGAGCCCCTTAAGGCAAACTTAATCTTCTCCAGCCTGAGAAACCCTGCCATGTCACTCACCCACACGCCCGACTTTGGAGGCTCCGAGTTCCTCCATCCCAGCAAAATCCGTCTCCGGGCCACCAGAGAGATAAAGGCCAAAACGTCGGCCTTTCTCCCCGCCCCCACGTTCCCGGATCTTCCGACACTCAAAATATTGCCACCTTGGACTCGGAGTTACCCTCCCTTCCAGGACCTCTGACATGACATCCGAGAATCCCTGCCAAAATCCCTCAGCTTCGGACACGCCCAAAACATATGTACATGATTCGCCGGACTACCCCGCACCGCCCACATCTGTCTTCCATCTCCTCAAAAAACCTACTCATCCGGGCCACAGTCATATGAGTCCTGTGGACCACCTTGAACTGGATCAGGCTCAACCTGACACACGACGAAGATGCGTTGACTCTCCTCAGGGCATCCTCCCACTTCCTCTTCACCTCCCTGATTGAAACCCCTTCCCACCCCATCAATTCCTTCTATATTTCCGAGACCCTCCCCTCCTCAACCCCTGTTTTAGACATCATCTTATCCTGTAGTCCCCTTAGAGGGAGGTGAGGGAAGCTTGGAACCTGTCTCCGGACAAAGTCCCGAACCTGCAGGTACCGACATCTGTTCCCACCCAGCAACTCAAACTTCTCCTCTAGCTCCTCCAGGCTCGGGAAACCCTCCTCAATGAAGAGATCCCCAAACCTCTCAATCCCTGCCCTCTGCCACCTCCTAAAGAACCCCCCCAGCCCCCCCAGAGCAAACCGGTGGACTGTGGGAGGAAACCCACGCAGACACGTGGAGAACGTGCAGACTCCGCAAAGACAGTGACCCAAGCAGGAATCGAACCTGGGACCCTGGCGCTGTGAAGCCATAGTGCTAACCACTATGCTACTGTGCTGCCCATAATGCTTTGACAAAGAGTCATCGGACTCAAAACGTTAGCTCTTTTCTCTCCCTACAGATGCTGCCAGACTTGCTGAGATTTTCCAGCTTTTTCCCTTTCGTTTCACATTCCAGCATCCGCAGTAATTTGCTTTTTGCCCATAATGCTTGCCTTGACCAGGAACCGATGTAATCGTGCCACCATCGACCTTGGCGACTCACCCCTCTGGGTTTTGCGCATCAGTGCCCTGTGGGCCCGATCCACCTCCAATGATCGATCAAATGAATCTTCCCCAAGCAGCTTCTCCAGCACCTTTCCAACATACGCACCAGCATCCGATCCTTCGATTCCCTCCGGCAGACCCACGATCCGGATGTTCTGACTCCAAGAACGATTTTCTAGGTCCTCCACTTTCTCCAGCAGCATCTTCTGCTGGTCACACAGCGTCCCAATCTCTGCTGCCAGCGAGGTGGACTGGTCCTCATGCTCCCCGCCTGCTCTTCCAGCCTCTGGATCGCCTGTTCCTGGGCTGCTAGTCTCGTCTCCATGCGGTCAACCACCATCCTCATCGAGTTCACCAGGTCTCCGCATTCTCCTTCCGCTGTTGGGTGAACTTCTCATTTAAGAAGCTCACCAACTGGTCCATCGACCACTGAGCAGGGTCCAACCCTGTTCGTCCGCCATCTCCACACGCGTTGCCACCTCCTCACTTGCCGCCAGCACCTGATTCGTTCTTTTCCGATTACTTCTGGACCACAGCTCCATAAACTAGGGGTCCCTTTCTTCTGTTCTTGCTTCTACACCTTTCCTCTACAAAATTCCTGCAACAATCCGGCGTAAAGGCCACAAAAAGACCATGAGCGGGTACTGCCAAATGTGCGACCGCATACTCCATGGTCGCCACCAGAAGTCAGTGAATATTATTCTGTTGTGAAATGTGCATTTCTTGCATCTGCTCAATACAGAAAATAATGAATTGGTCATTGTTTCATTTCATTTCTGGATTGTGCCATCACTGGCAAGGTCAGCATTTATTGCCCATCCTTAATTTCCCTTAAGATGATGACGAGCCACATTTTGAATACAATTGAGTGGCTTGCTCGGCCATTTCAGAGGGAAGTTAAGAATTTTTTATTTTTTTTAAATAAATTTAGATTACCCAATTATTAGTGAACTAGATGGGTTTATAATGACAATGTGATAAATGACCATGAATCTGAGGCCAGGCTTTTCAATTACTAACCCAGTGACATTACCAATATACTGTCTTCCTACTGTACGACTTGTGTTCTAAATTGAGACTCTGAAATAAGGACCCACCTTTCCACATAGATCAGGTTGACTGATTGATTGATTGATTGATTTATTGTCACATGTATTGAAGTAGGGTGAAAAGTATTTTTCTGCGGCCAAGGGAATGTACACAGTACGTACATAGTAGATAAAAAAATAATCTTCAGAGTACATTGGCAATTGGTACATCAACAAACAGTGATTGGTTACAGTGCGGAAAAGGGGCCAAACAAAGCAAATACTTGAGCAAGAGCAGCATAGGACATTGTGAATAGTGTTCTTACAGGGAGCAGATCAGTCCGAGGGAAAGTCATTGAGGAGTCTTGCAGCTGTGGGGAAGAAGCTGTTCCCATGTCTGGATGTGCGGGTCTTCAGACTTCTGTATCTTCTGCCTGATGGAAGGGTCTGGAAGGAGGCAATGCCTGGGTGGGAGGGGTCTCTGTCAATGCTGTCTGCCTTCCTGAGGCAGCGGGAGGTGTAGACTCAATGAGAGGGTGGCAAACTTGTGTGATGCGTTGGGCTGAGTTCACCACACTCTACAGTTTTTGCAATCTTGGATTGAGCAGTTGCCATAACAGGCTGTGATGTAACCGGATAGGATGCTCTCTATGGCACATCTGTAGAAGTTTATGAGAGTCGATGCAGACATTCATAGATTCATAGAATTTACAGTGCAGAAGGAGGCCATTTGTCCCATCGAGTCTGCACCGGCTCTTGGAAAGAGCACCCTTCCCAACTGCACACCTCCACCCTATCCCCATAACCCAGTAACCTCACCCAACACTAAGGGCAATTTTGGCCAATCCACCTAACCTGCACATCTTTGGACAGGCCAAATTTCTTTAGCTTCCGTAGGAAGTAGAGACGTTGTTGGGCTTTCTTGACTGTTGCATCAATGTGAGTGGACCAGGACAGACTGTTGGTGATGGTGACCCACAGGAACTTAAAGCTATCGACCATCTCCACTTCAGAGCCATTAATGTAGATGCGTAGGTGCTACGCTTCCTGAAGTCGATGATCATTTCCTTGGGTTTACCCCATTTATTCTGGCAGTATGGGAGGTGGTACGAATGGGGCATAAACATGGCATAAACCTGTTGGGCTGAATGGCTTGTTCTGTCTCGGATATCTTGTGCAATCCAAGGCGTGGCCATTGCTAAAGGCTGCAGAATTCAAACATTAACTGTAGATAAACTGGTGAACCTTAGTGGTTCAATACAATCCATGACTGGATATCTCACTGGCCACTCAGCTGTTATTAAAAAGAATGACAGCAAATGAGATACAGTTATTAATCAAATGTATTCCCAGGAAGATGGATTCCTTGTTCTGTGTGAAGATGTAGGATGGCCCACAACAACCAGCTTGCACTTGCATTAAATAAATAGCCATTGACAATATTGCATCAATCTCAGACAATTACAATGGTGTTTGTGATTTAATGTGATGGCCTAGGGTCGATTTAAACAGTTAACATTTCTACAATCGACGAGCAAGGATTTCAATATCACATCATGTGGAAGCTCCTGCAGCCAGACTGAGGAACTGAGCAAATGGATTCCTCAAGAAAATCTTTCAGAAACATCGCCTGTTAACCTCTTGAATACTGTTTATAGCGGTGCAAATATTGAGGGCTCGATTCAACGAATTGGAACAAAGTCCCATAGTGAGAACGTTTAGCTCGCAGTGCCAAGAAACACAGTTATACAACGCGACTCGCGTGGAATTTACATCACAGCGTCTCGCGAGATCGGGTTAGGTTCACTGTATTGGTTGTGCTGTTACACGGTGCAGTGATAGTAACCACACCACACAGATCAGGCCTGATCTTCACAGAGCTTCATTCCTGCTCACATCATGTACAAATATACAATGTAAGATTTAATGGATATAATTTGCAAGCTAGAAGTCAAGGACATGAGTTAAACACTGTATCATCTTAAGCTAGATGTTTGTACAATTTGGCTGCTGTATTTCACAACAGGAACTACACTGCAAAGAAAACCATCCACTGGGTGTGAAGCACCCTGGGGCTGTGACAACACCTTGTAAATTCAAACTCATTCTTTAAATGTGAATGTTTACAAGTCACGATTAACAAATAGGTGATTGATTGCAGGGCAGGTTGTTGCCCTGGTAACAAGAATCATTGAAACAAATCAAAAAAGCAAAATACTGTAGATGCTCGAATTCTGAAATAAAAACAGGAAGTGCCAGAAATATTTACTGATGGCCACCCCATCACCACCCCCCCCCCCCCCACTCCCCCCCACCCCCCACACACACACACACACACACACACTGCATGGGAAGGCCACCAGCTAAATGCACAGAGTCTCCCACTCAGACCCTAACAAGGGATTTTTTAAAAAACGAGGGTGCCAGAAGCGAGGAAGGCACACTCTGCGGCCCCAGAAGCGAGGAAGGCCCACTCTGCGGCCCCAGAAGCGACGAAGGCCCACTCTGCGGCCCCAGAAGCGAGGAAGGCACACTCTGCGGCCCCAGAAGCGAGGAAGGCCCACTCTGCGGCCCCAGAAGCGAGGAAGGCACACTCTGCGGCCCCAGAAGCGAGGAAGGCCCACTCTGCGGCCCCAGAAGCAGCGAGGAAGGCCCACTCTGTGGCCCCAGAAGCGAGGAAGGCCCACTCTGCAGCCCCAGAAGCGAGGAAGGCCCACTCTGCGGCCCCAGAAGCGAGGAAGGCCCACTCTGCGGCCCCAGAAGTGAGAAAGGCCCACTCTGCGGCCCCAGAAGCGAGGAAGGCCCACTCTGCGGCCCCAGAAGCGAGGAAGGCCCACTCTGCGGCCCCAGAAGCGAGGAAGGCACACTCTGCGGCCCCAGAAGCGAGGAAGGCCCACTCTGCGGCCCCAGAAGCAGCAAGGAAGGCCCACTCTGTGGCCCCAGAAGCGAGGAAGGCCCACTCTGCGGCCCCAAAAGCGAGGAAGGCCCACTCTGCGGCCCCAGAAGCGAGGAAGGCCCACTCTGCGGCCCCAGAAGCGAGGAAGGCCCACTCTGCGGCCCCAGAAGCGAGGAAGGCACACTCTGCGGCCCCACTGATATCCTTGCAGGGGTTTCCCCTCCATCACTCGCATTTATTTTACATTTTTCTTCAGCCCATTGCTCCTGTCACTGCTGAGGTGCCAGCTCTCTGATTGGACGGGCAGCCTGATTTCTAAATGATTACAACTCTAAACGGAAATGGGTAATGGACGAGACTCAGCTTCTAAAGATTGTGCTGAATTCCCAGATGGATTCATAAATTAACTGATTCCAAGAAACTGTCACTTTTTGAAAAACCAGCTGTGATTCCTAATAGAAAGTTTATTTTAAAGTTGGCAGAGTTAACAATTTATCAGAGGTAAACTGTGAGATTGCGGCAAAGATAGGGCCAGAGTTAGTTTTCAGCCAACGGAAGACTCCGACTTCACACATGAGGTAATTTAGATGATGATGGGTTAGATTTTCCCATTGGGGACGAACTGTACCTAACTCCCGAACCATCCCAGGGGAAAATAGTCTATTCGGAAGGGCAGAGTGGATGGTAAGGGAGGTGGTGTAGCTCTGTTATTTAAGGATGACATCCGGGTAATAGTAAGGGATGACATCGGTGCTATGCAGGATAAGGTTGAATCCATTTGGGTGGAAATCAGGAATAGTAAGGCGAAAAAGTCACTGATAGGAGTAGTCTATCGGCCAACAAATAGTAACGTTATGGTGGGGCAGGCAATAAACAAAGAAATAACTGAGACATGTAGAAATGGTACAGCAGTTATCATGGGAATTTTAATCTACATGTCGATTGGTTTAACCAGGTCGGTCAAGGCAACCTTGAGGAGGAGTTTATAGAATGTATCCACGATAGTTTCCTAGAACAGTATGTAATGGAACCCACGAGGGAACAAGCTGTCCTAGATCTTGTCCTGTGTAATGAGACAGGATTGATTCATGATCTCATAGTTAGGGATCCCCTCGGAAGGAGCGATCACAATATGGTAGAATTTAAAATACAGATGGAGGGTGAGAAGGTAAAATCAAATACTAGTGTTTTGTGTTTAAACGAAGGAGATTACAATAGGATGAGAGAAGAACTAGCTAAGGTAGACTGGGAGCAAAGACTTTATGGTGGAACAGTGGAGAACCTTCCACGCGATTTTTCACAGTGCTCAGCAAAGGTTTATACCAACAAAAAGGAAGGACGGTAGAAAGAGGGAAAATCGACCGTGGATATCTAAGGAAATAAGGGAGAGTATCAAATTGAAGGAAAAAGCATACAAAGTGGCAAAGATTGGTGGGAGACTAGAGGACTGGGAAATCTTTAGGGGGCAACAGAAAGCTACTAAAAAAGCTATAAAGAAAAGTAAGATAGAGTATGAGAGTAAACTTGCTCAGAATATAAAAACAGATAGTAAAAGTTTTTACAAATATATAAAACAAAAAAGAGTGGCTAAAGTAAATATTGGTCCTTTAGAGGATGAGAAGGGAATTTTAATAATGGGAGATGAGGAAATGGCTGAGGAACTGAACAGGTTTTTTGGGTCGGTCTTCACAGTGGAAGACACAAATAACATGCCAGTGACTGATAGAAATTAGGCTATGACAGGTGAGGACCTTGAGAGCATTGTTATCACTGAGGAGGTAATGATGGGCAAGCTAATGGGGCTAAAGGTAGACAAGTCCCCTGGCCCTGATGGAATGCACCAAGAGTGCTAAAAGAGATGGCTAGGGAAATTGCAGATGCACTAGTGATGATTTACCAAAATTCACTAGACTCTGGGGTGGTCCCGGTGGATTGGAAATTAGCAAACGTGACACCACTGTTGAAAAAAGGAGGTAGGCAGAGAGCAGGAAATTATAGGCCAGTGAGCTTAACTTTGTAGTAGGGAAGATGCTGGAATCTATCATCATGGAAGAAATAACGAGGCATCTGGATAGAAATTGTCCCATTGGGCAGACGCAGCATGGGTTCATAAAGGTCAGGTCGTGCCTAAATAATTTGGTGGAATTTTTTGAGGACATTACCAGTGCAGTACATAACGGGGAGCCAATGGATGTGGTATATCTGGATTTCCAGAAAGCCTT
Source organism: Scyliorhinus canicula (assembly GCF_902713615.1). Classification (NCBI taxonomy): domain Eukaryota; kingdom Metazoa; phylum Chordata; class Chondrichthyes; order Carcharhiniformes; family Scyliorhinidae; genus Scyliorhinus; species Scyliorhinus canicula. Next base: position 9,930,438 of record NC_052167.1, on the reverse strand, counting down.
TGACAAGGTGCCACACAAAAGGTTGCTGCATTAGATAAAGATGCATGGCATTAAGGGTAAAGTAGTGGCATGGATAGAGGATTGGTTAATTAATAGAAAGCAAAGAGTAGGGATTAATGATATTTCTCTGATTGGCAATCAGTAGCTAGTGGTGTCCCTCAGGGATCCGTGTTGGGTCCACAATTGTTCACAATTTATAGAGATGATTTGGAGTTGGGGACCAAGGGCAATGTGTCCAAGTTTGCAGATGACACTAAGGTGAGTGCTAAAGCGAAAAGTGCAGCGGATACTGGAAGTCTGCAGAGGGATTTGGATAGGTTAAGTGAATGGGCTAGGGTCTGGCAGATGGAATACAATGTTGACAAATGTGAGGTTATCCATTTTGGTAGGAATAACAGCAAACGGGATTATTATTTAAACGATAAAATATTAAAGCATACCGCTGTTCAGAGAGACTTGGGTGTGCTAGTGCATGAGTCACAGAAGGTTGGTTTACAAGTGCAACAGGTGATTAAGAAGGCAAATGGAACTTTGTCCTTCATTGCTATAGGGATGGAGTTTAAGACTAGGGAGGTTATGTTGCAATTGTATAAGGTGTTAGTGCGGCCACACCTGGAGTATTGTGTTCAGTTTTGGGCTCCTTACTTGAGAAAGGACGTACTGGCGCTGGAGGATGTGCAGAGGAGATTCACTAGGTTAATCCCAGAGCTGAAGCGGTTGGATTATGAGGAGAGGTTGAGTAGACTGGGACTGTACTCGTTGGAATTTAGAAGGATGAGGGGGAATCTTATAGAAACATTTAAAATTATGAAGGGAATAGATAGGATAGATGCGGGCAGGTTGTTTCCACTGGCGGGTGACAGCAGAACTAGGGGACATAGCCTCAAAATAAGGGGAAGTAGATTTAGGACTAAGTTTAGGAGGAACTTCTTCACCCAAAGGGTTGTGAATCTATGGAATTCCTTGCCCAGTGAAGCAGTTGAGGCTCCTTCATTACATGTTTTTAAGGTAAAGATAGATAGTTTTTTGAAGAATAAAGGGATTAAGGGTTATGGTGTTCGGGCCGGAAAGTGGAGCTGAGTCCACAAAAGATCAGCCATGATCTAATTGATCCTGCTCCTAGTTCTTATGTTCTTATGTTCTTATTGCCCGGATGTCATCCTTAAGTAACAGAGCAACACCACCTCCCTTACCATCCACTCTGTCCTTCCAAATTGTTTGATACCCTCGGATATTTAACTCCCAGTCGTGACCATCCTTTAACCATGTTTTAGTAATGGCCACTAAATCATAGTCATTCACGATGATTTGCGCCATCAACTCATTTACTTTATTCCGAATACTACGAGCATTCAGGTAAAGTGCACTTATGTTGTTTTTTTTAACCTCTGTTTTGAATCTTAACATCTCCAGTTTTACTCCTTTTAGTATTACTGGGCCTATTCACTGAGCTCCCCTCAGTCACTGTACCTTGTACTGTCGCCCCTTTTGATTTTTGACTATGCCTTCTCTGCCTTGCACTTTCCCCCTTACTCCCTTTTGCTTCTGTCCCTGTTTTACTACCTTCCAACTTCCTGCATCGCTGCCCATCCCCCTGCCACATGAGTTTAAACCCTCCCCAAAAGCTCTAGCAAACACCTCCCCCCCCCCTAGGACATCGGTTCCAGTCCTGCCCAGGTGCAGACCGTCCGGTTTGTACTGGTCCCACCTCCCCCAGAACCGGTCCCAATGCCCCAGGAATTTGAATCCCTCCCTCTTGCACCATCTCTCGAGCCACGCATTCATCCTATCTATCCTGACATTCCTACTCTGACTAGCTCGTGGCACTGGTAGCAATCCTGAGATTACTACCTTTGAGGTCCTACTTTTTTGTTTAACTCCTAACTCCCTGAATTCCGCTTGTAGGACCTCATCCTGTTTTTTACCTCTATCGTTGGTGCCTATGTGCACTACGGCAGCTGGCTGTTCACCCTCCCCCCCCCCCCCCCGAATGTCCTGCAGCCGCTCCGAGACATCCTTGACCCTTGCACCAGGGAGGCAACATACCATCCTGGAGTCTCGATTACGTCCACAGAACCGCCTGTCTATTCCCCTTACGATCGAGTCCCCTATCACTATAGCCCTGCCATTTTTCTTCCTGCCCTGCTGTGCAGCAGAGCTAGCCATGGTGCCATGAACCTTGCTGCTGCCTTCCCCTGGTGAGCCATCTTCCTCAACAGTATCCAAAGCGGTATATCTGTTTTGCAGGGAGATGACCGCAGGGGACGTGTGCACTGCCTTCCTACTCTTGCTCTTTCTTTTGGTCACCCATTTTCTATTTCCCTCATTAATTTTCACCTGCGGTGTGACCAACCCGCTAAACGTACTATCCACGACCTCCTCAGCATCGCGGATGCTCCAAAGTGAGTCCATCCGCAGCTCCAGAGCCGTCAAGCGGTCTAACAGGAGCTGCAACTGAACACACTTCCTGCACGTGAAGGAGCCAGGGGCAGTGGACGTGTCCCTGAGCTCCCACATCGCACACGAGGAGCATGACACGGGTCTGGGATCTCCTGCCATGTCTTAAACCTTAGGTAAACTTATACAACAACAATTTCAAAATAAAAATAAATAAATTAGACAATGAAAAGAAAAACTACTTACCAGTCACTTACCAGGGTCAAAAAGCACCTCCGAAAAAGCACCTTCTCTCACTCTGCACCGAATTACCTCACTGCACCAAATTACCAAGTTGCAATTCCCACTCTGGATGTCCCTCACTCCGGCTGTGTCTCTTTGACCTGCGCAAGCTTCTTACCTGATATTCCCTCAAACCCTTAGGTTAGAGGAGGTGGAAGGGTGGGGGACACTGCAAGTGTAGTTTCTCGGGTTTAGCAACCACCCAACTTGTTACAGGCACTCATCTTCCCGACAGGTCCCTGCTCCCGCCGAAAATCCGGAGGCTGCTCCCGCTGAAAGGTAAGCAAATTTAAAGGCACTCACTCACCTTCATGACAGGCCCCTGCTCCCGCCGACAATCAGGAGGCTGCTCCCGCTGGAAGGTAAGCAAATTTAAAAGTACTCACTCACCTTCACGACAGGCCCCTGTTCCCACTTCCCAACGACCGTGGGTTTTTTTTTTGGTTAGAGGAGGAGGTAGGGGGGGAAACACGGAGGAAGTGTTTCGGGTTTAACTGTCACTTGACAACAGCCCCTCTACAAACCACCTTCAAATTAGGCTGACCGCACTGCACGTATGCAAATCTGCCCGGAACAGCCAATCAGTAGCTCTGCTCTGCTGCCCTCTGCTGTTCTCAGACTTCTGTATCTCCTGCCCGATGGAAGAAGTTGGAAGAGAGAGTAAGCCGAGTGGGAGGGGTCTTTGATTATGCTGCCTGCTTTCCCCAGGCAGCGGGAAGTGTAGATGGAGTCAATGGATGTGAGGCAGGTTTGTGTGATGGACTGGGCTGTGTTCATGACTCTCTGAAGTTTCTTGCGGTCTTGGGCCGAGCAGTTGCCATACCAGGCTGTGATGCAGCCCGATAGGATGCTTTCGATAGTGCATCTGTAAAAGTTGGTAAGGGTTAATATGGACATGCTGAATTTCCTTAGTTTCCTGAGGAAGTATAGACACTGTTGTGCTTTCTTGGTGGTAGGGTCGACGTGGGTGGACCAGGACAGATTTTTGGAGATGTGTTCCCCTAAGAATTTGAAACTGCTAACCATCTCCCCCTCGGCCCCGTTGATGCTGACAGGGGTGTGTACAGTACTTTGCTTCCTGAAGTCAATGACCAGCTCTTTAGTTTTGCTGGCATTGAGGGAGAGATTGTTGTCGCTGCACCACTCCACTAGGTTCTCTATCTCCCTCCTGTATTCTGACTCGTCAATATTAAGATTGAGCCCACTATGGTCGTATCATCAGCAAACTTGTAGATGGAGTTGGAACCAAATTTTGCCACTCAGTCGTGTGTGTACAGGGAGTAGAGTAGGGGGCTAAGTACGCAGCCTTGTGGGGCACCGGTATTGAGGACTATTGTGGAGGAGGTGATGTTGTTTATTCTTACTGATTGTGGTCTGTGGGTCAGAAAGTCGAGGATCCAGTTGCAGAGTGAGCAGCCAAGTCCTAGATTTTGGAGCTTTGCTATGAGCTAGACACAGGCAGGCACTGATCTGTCTCCAATATAACCAGTTGGCGAGATCCGGATCCCGCCGTGGTGTGGCGAGAAACCAATATTCGTCAGATACGCCTAATCTCCAGCCCATTAATGGGAAGGACCCCCTATCTGATGGCCTATCATCTAACCGGCTCTCTAGTAAGCGGTCACATGGGTGCGAATTAGCACTGGTCCACACAGACATAGACCAGGCGGCATGGCACCTGGGGGAGTTGGGGGTCTCCCGGGCCATCGGAGGCCCTGGGCGGTCAGGGATAGGGCATGGTGACCCCCTGGCCCTCACCCTGGAATGTGAGCACCTTGACATTGCCAGACAGGCACCAGGGACTGGTTTAGCACAGTGGGCTAAGGCAGCTGGCTTGTCATGCAGAACAAGACCAGTAGCACAGGTTCAATTCCCGTTCCAGTCTCCCCGAACAGGCACCGGAATGTGGCGGCTAGGGGCTTTTGCCGGTAACTTCATTGAAGCCTACTTGTGAAAGTAAGTGGTTATTATTATTATTATTGGCACTGCCACCCAAGGACTGTCAAGGTGACTGGGTGGCACCGCAAAGTCGGTAGCAGCACTCCGAGGGTGCCAGTGTCAGGGTGTCATTGCCAAGGGTCATGGCCTGTGGGGGGCTGTGTCCATGACAGGAGGGTGGAGTGAGTAGGAAGGCTGGGTTTGAAGGGGTTTCTGTAAGTTTGGGAGTTGGAAGTGTGCGGGTTCTGAAAGGGGGGCCAAAAGGGGGCATGGGAAGGCCTGAAAAAGGGGGCCCTCAGCAACCCTATAGTGGGGTTCTATTAGTTAGGGATGGGGGTGTGGGGCAAGGCCCATGTATGTGGGGGGTGACATTCCCCATGGGTGAGGGTGTGGGGGATCCACAAGCTCACTCAGAAATCGAGGCACTCCTACCAAATGGGGGCCCGATCTTTGAGGAGCTGGTCTGGCAAGCAAGTTCAGATCCCCAATGATGAAAATAATTCTCAGTGTCAGCTTGACCAGGGAGAAACTCCCCAGGGCCCAAGAAAGTGACTAGGTGTGGTTAGATAGCAGTGAGGAATTCACCGACAGAGCCAGCGGGAATCTCCCAGCAAATCCTGCCACAAATAACATTTGCAAACGTTTCCGTCAGATCACATCCTTAGAATTTCTTTCATCACCGGGGAGCTAAACTCGGAGATCGGGCCGCCATTTTGAAAGGGTGTGCCGATCTCGAAGTGAGCTGTGGGTCCCCCACCCATGGGCAATGTCATCCCCTCACACACGAGCATTACCCTTCACCCCCCCTCCCAAGTAAGGACACCCCGCTATGGAACCCCTGGGTGGCCCCCCTCTTCAGACCCCCCACACCTCCTTAGAGGCCCCTCCTTTCAGGGCCCTCAACCCGTCACCCCCCAACCTCCCAGAGGCCCTGCACTCCCTCACCATTGATAGCCCCCCTCCACCCTCCTTTCAAGGTCATGCCCCCCTCGAGCCAAGCCTTGGCAGTGCCATCCTGGCACCCTTGCACTGTCACCCGGGAAGTGCCAGGGTTCCCACGTTTCATGGGGAGGACTTGCACTACCCCTAGCCACCCAGGTGCCTCCGATGGCCTAGGAACCCCCCCCCCCCCCCCATCCCCCCCAGGTGCCATTCCACCTGGCTCTTGTTTCTGTGGACCAGTACTGAACTGCACCTGGCTGTGTCCTGCCTGGGGATGTCGGTAGATCCTGGGAGGTGGATATATAGTAGGTAAGTAGGCTGCAAGTGGTTTAAGGCCTACTTACGCAAGCATGACTTGGTCCTGCCCATTGTGGGCAGGTTCCTGATCCAGCGAGGCATCGTGGCTGTCGGGAGGCCCGCGAGAGAATTCACCGAGGATCTACCGGCCACATCGCACTCCCACTGGGGTGCAATCTGGCTGGTAGATTTTGCCCATATTCTTTATGATCTGGACCCCCAAAGGCAGTTTAGAGGAGGATCTAACGTTCTTCCCCTAAAACCACGTTCGCCTCAAAAAATTACCTCATGCACTCTGTAATCTGAATCATGCACTCTGTATACTGGTTTGTCTTGCAGGCCTGCATCAATGGCTTCTAACTTCCTTAATAGCGGCCTTCTGAACTATTACGACGCCAGAAAAAGCAAATTTCCTGAGGCTAGGCAGTTGTACGAGTTTCCTGTTTCCTGGGCTTTCCTTTTTTTCTTCGCTGCCAGTTCAGTAACTTGACAAAGCCAGCGGTAAGAGAACAGAAGTTTATTTAACTATTTGCAATATTCTGCTCAAGGCAGCATCTTGCTCCCAGAACAGTCCTTGCTGGAAGAACTAATCACACCAGACTCTGCTTTGGGCGGCTTTTCAGTTTCTTTGTGTCGAGCTCCAGCCAGGTGGCCTCCGCCTGTATGTGGGAAGCTTGTACGTCTACAGGGAGATCAACAGAGGTTTCCCCCTGGCCTTCGTGGGGGCTAAAACAGCAATAGAACATAACAGCACAGAACAGGCCCTTCGGCCCTCGATGTTGTGCCGAGCAATGACCACCCTACTCAAACCCACCCTACACCCGTAACCCAACAACCCCCCCCCCAACCTTACTTTTTAGGACACTACGGGCAATTTAGCATGGCCAATCCACCTAACCCGCACATCTTTGCACTGTGGGAGGAAACCGGAGCACCCAGAGGAAACCCACGCACACACGGGGAGAACGTGCAGACTCCGCACAGACAGTGACCCAAGCCGGGAATCGAACCTGGGACCCTGGAGCTGTGAAGCATTTATGCTAACCACCATGCTACCGTGCTGCCCACTAATCATTAACTCACCATCACCCATGAGTAGCAAACTTAAGATATACCAAGGGTAGTTAGGGATGGGTAACACATGCTGGTCTCACCAGTAACGCCCACACCCCATGAGAGAATTTTACAAAATGAAACTAGCTGTATAAATGAGACTAAATGGTGGGGTGTGGTGGGTGGGGGGGGGGGGGGGGTGCTGTAGGGGTAGTGAGTGAGGTGGAGGGGGGAGTAGGGGGGAGTGAGGTGGAGGGGGGTGTGAGATGGAGGGGCGGAGGGGGGAGTGACATGGAGGGGGGGAAGGCCCCTCTCTGTGAGGGAGGGGGGGTGAGGCCCCTATCTGTGAGGAGGGGGTGAGGGCCCTCTCTGTGAGGGGGGGGTGAGGGCCCTCTCTGTGAGGGGGGTGAGGGCCCTCTCTGTGAGGGGGGTAGGGGTGAGGGCCCTCTCTGTGAGGGGGGTGAAGGCCCTCTCTGTGAGGGGGGTGAGGGCCCTCTCTGTGAGGGGGGGAGGGCCCTCTCTGTGAGGGGGGGTGAGGGCCCTCTCTGTGAGGGGGGGTGAGGGTCCTCTCTGTGAGGGGGGCGGGGGTGAGGGTCCTCTCTGTGAGGGGGGTAGGGGTGAGGGCCCTCTCTGTGAGGGGGGTAGGGGTGAGGGCCCTCTCTGTGAGGGGGGCGGGGTGAGGCCCCTCTCTGTGAGGGAGGGTGAGGTCCCTCTCTGTGAGGGGGGTGGGGGTGAGGCCCCATCTCTGTGGGGGGCGGGGGTGAGGGGCCCTCTCTGTGAGGGAGGGTGAGGGCCCTCTCTGTGAGGGGGGGCGGGGGTGAGGCCCTCTCTGTGAGGGGGTGAGGGCCCTCTGTGAGGGGGGGTGGGGGTCCTCTCTGTGAGGGGGTAGGAGTGAGGGCCCTCTCTGTGAGGGGGGCGGGGGTGAGGGGCCCTCTCTGAGGGGGTTGGGGGTCAGGGGCCTCTCTGTGAGGGGGCGAGGGGGCGGGGGTGAGGGGCCCTCTCTGTGAGGGGGGGTGAGGGCCCTCTTTGAGGGGGGCGGGGGTGAGGGCCCTCTCTGTGAGGGGGGGGTGAGGGCCCTCTCTGTGAGGGGGGGGTGAGGGCCCTCTCTGTGAGGGGGGGGGTGAGGGCCCTCTCTGTGAGGGGGGGTGGGGGCCCTCTCTGTGAGGGGGGCGGGGGTGAGGGCCCTCTCTGTGAGGGGGGGGTGAGGGCCCTCTCTGTGAGGGGGGGTGGGGTGAGAGTCCTCTCTCTAAGGGGGGCGGGGTGAGGTCCCTCTCTGTGAGGGGGGCGGGGTGAGGACCCTCTCTGTGAGGGGGGGAGGGGGCGGGGGTGAGGGTCATCTCTGTGAGGGGGGTGGGGGTCAGGTTCCTCTCTGTGAGGGGGCGGTGAGGGCCCTCTCTGTGAGGGGGGTGGGGGTCAGGGCCCTCTCTGTGAGGGGGGGGTGAGGGCCCTCTCTGTGAGGGGGGTGGGGGTGAGGGGCCCTCTCTGTGAGGGGGGCGGGGGTGAGGGGCCCTCTGTGAGGGGGGCGGGGGTGAGGGGCCCTCTCTGTGAGGGGGGGGTGGGGGTGAGAGTCCTCTCTGTGAGGGGGGAGGGGGCGGGGGTGAGGTCCCTCTCTCTAAGGGGGACGGGGTGAGGGCCATCTCTGTGAGGGGGAGTGGGGGTGAGAGTCCTCTCTCTAAGGGGGACGGGGTGAGGTCCCTCTCTGTGAGGGGGGCGGGGGTGAGGGCCCTCTCTGTGAGGGGGGGTGGGGGTCAGGGTCCTCTCTGTGAGGGGGGGAGGGGGCGGGGGTGAGGGTCATCTCTGTGAGGGGGGTGGGGATCAGGTTCCTCTCTGTGAGGGGGGCGGTGAGGGCCCTCTCTGTGAGGGGGGTGGGGGTCAGGGCCCTCTCTGTGAGGGGGGGGTGAGGGCCCTCTCTGTGAGGGGAGTGGGGGTGAGGGGCCCTCTCTGTGAGGGGGGCGGGGGTGAGGGGCCCTCTGTGAGGGGGGCGGGGGTGAGGGGCCCTCTCTGTGAGGGGGGGGGTGGGGGTGAGAGTCCTCTCTGTGAGGGGGGAGGGGGCGGGGGTGAGGTCCCTCTCTCTAAGGGGGACGGGGTGAGGGCCATCTCTGTGAGGGGGGGGTGGGGGTGAGAGTCCTCTCTCTAAGGGGGACGAGGTGAGGTCCCTCTCTGTGAGGGGGGCGGGGGTGAGGGCCCTCTCTGTGAGGGGGGGTGGGGGTCAGGGTCCTCTCTGTGAGGGGGGGAGGGGGCGGGAGTGAGGGCCCTCTCTCTAAGGGGGCAGTGAGGGCCGTCCCAGGTCATTGCTCATATCCACACCCATTAAATGAGCAGTTTGGCATTGTGCCAGATTGTGTGTTCATATTAAACTGGGACACTCGGGGTTGGAGAGAAATGATTGAAAAGTCACCCTCAAAGAACTTCCTAATGACCGAGACAAAAGTTAGAAGTGGGCGAGTAGTTAATGGGAACCCAGGCCCGTGACACTGAAGTGAAATATTTACATTCCTGCCTGCCAGACTTAAAATGGTTGTATTAATTAATTGTGAATGTATTGATGTGTACTAAGCAAGAGAGTTTTATTATATCTGGGCACATCCTCAGTTTCCTCATTCTTACATATTGTGTTTATGAATTGAATGGTTTGATTTACTGTGTAACCACTAACTGGCTATTGCTTATGTCTTCTCCATGTATTTAGTGCAATATCAATTTATACCTGGGTGATTTTATTATTGATATTTTATGTAATCACTTTTATTATGGCTTAGCATTGTAAATTTATATCTCTGATTACCTTGTTGATTGATGGTAATCAGGATGTGGAGATGCCGGCGTTGGACTGGGGTGAGCACAGTAAGAAGTCTTACAACACCAGGTTAAAGTCCAACAGGTTTGTTTCAAACACGAGCTTTCGGAGCACTGCTCCTTCCTCAGGTGAATGAGGAATTCCTCATTCACCTGAGGAAGGAGCAGTGCTCCGAAAGCTCGTGTTTGAAACAAACCTGTTGGACTTTAACCTGGTGTTGTAAGACTTCTTACGATGGTAATCATGGCAGCATGCATTGATAATTCCCAGTGGTTAAGCCTGTGAAACTTTGAGTTGGAATGAAGAAGAACATCAAATTTGCTTCCATTACATAAGGAGGATTTGCAAGAGCTTTTTTGCAAATTTCCAAGTGACTTTGAGATAGTTGTTTCAGGTATCTAGTTACAGTTCTGTACAGATTGAGTCACTGAGAGTAAACATGGAATAATAACAATTACCTACATTTAAATGGCACAGTTAATGTCGTGACATCTCCCAAGGTTCTTCACAATACTTGGATCAATTAAAAACATTTGATATTTTTTGACATCAAACCACAGTTGAGATCAGGAAATATGACAAAACACTTGATCAAGGAAATTAAAAATGAAAATGAAAATCGCTTATTGTCACGAGTAGGCTTCAATGAAGTTACTGTGAAAAGCCCCTAGTCGCCACATTCCGGCACCTGTCCTGGGAGGCTGGTACGGGAATCGAACCGTGCTGCTGACCTGCTTAGTCTGCTTTAAAAGCCAGTGATTTAGCCAAGTGAGCTAAACCAGGTGGAAACGTTTAAAAGTTCATCTTAAAAGGGAAGAGAGTCAGGAAGGTTTAATGTGGAAATACAGCAAAATTTGTGTTAAAAATACAGGATGAAATATAAAGGAAATAAAGAATAAAATGCAAAAGAAACTCTGGCTAAATTACCATGGAAATGTAGGACCATTATTCACTGAGCAAACTCCTATCTTATCTCAGTGCGAGAGAAGTTGAGGAAGGAAAGGCATTCTGAGTGGTGTTGCTCGTTGTGTTCTCTCTTAAATTGGCTCTGTTTATGGCGGTTAATATGGCCTTCTTTAATTCTAATTACGTTTGCTCAAGAGTCGCCAGGTATCTTTCGATACCGCCACAAGGTTCAAAACGGAATACTGATCAAAGACTCGATACACCAGTTAGTAAGTTCGAAATCAATGCTCATTTATTTACACACAGTCAATTATACTCATGCACAAACTCGACCAACTAAATTATCACTACTACTAAAGCCTATACTTAGCTTTGGGCGCCCACTCAGTCAGAGGAACAATGGCCGTTGTCCGGTTCTGAGGCTGCTGGGGTCGGGCTGGTATGGAATAGTAGCTAGGAGCGTCTATCTCGTACCGTGCGTTGACTTTATAATTACTTGTTCTGGTGCAGCTGCTAGGCAGGCCTCTCGCCGCTGAGAGCCAAGGCCAAGAAGAATGATTCTCTCTTGGGGGCTTCTTATATCCAAAGGGGGCTTTGCACGCTTTTGGGCGGGCCTTGAACTTGGTCCCAATTAATTGGACTGTATCCTGATCATCGGTATCGATTTTCTCCAATAAAGGGGTGGCTGCCCTGATTGCTGGGCGGGCCCTAGGTGGCCGTTGGCCTGGCTTTGTTCTAGTCTCCTCTGGCGCCGGGATGTCTGCTTTAGTATCATTTACCTAAATGTTTCTCTTTTGTCCCTGGAGATGGCTCATTAGTATGGTAATGGCTTTGCAGTATCGGTCTTGTCTGGGAGCTGCAGCTCCAATCAACAGACAAACCTTGCACCTGCTTGCTTTCTCAGCATTGTCCATTTTTCCCTTCATTCTTTGCAAAGTGTTCATTTTGTAATCGGGATGTGGCCACCCCAGGTGGCTACACTGGTTTGTGCTCAAAGTCACTTAAAGTCAAATTGGAGAGAGGCAGCACCATGGCGCAGTGGTTAGCACTTCTGCCTGACAGCACCGAGGTCCAAGGTGCGATCCTGGCTGTGGGTTACTGTCCATGTGTAGTTTGAATGGCCTCCACTTCAAAGCCCTCTTCGCAGCCCCTGAAGACAAACAATCTTTTCCAGCTGGAGAAACTCGTACAGGTTTCCCAGCCTGGCTGCAACCCCTAGTGGCGTATCTGACCTCCAATTCAGAAGAATCTGTCGCCGGGCAATCAGAGGCAAAGACTGTGACATCGGCTCCCTTCTCCTCCAGCAGCCCCAGCTCCTCCGAACCCCAAAGATCGGCACATGGCGTCCGGCTTCACCTCGGCCCCCACTATCTTTCATAAGGTCCCAAACACCGCCTCCCAGAAGCTTTCCAATTTTTTTCAACGTCAAAGCAGATGAATGTGATCCACCGGCCCCCACCCACACTTCTCAAATCCATCCATCACCCCGGGGAAGAACTCACTCATCCGAGCCTGGGCACCACTTTAAACTGAATCAAGCTTATCTCGCAAAACACCAGAGACCCCAATTCCTCTCTGTCCCTAAATCCTCCTCCCACTTCCGCTTGACCCTTTCCACTGGCGCTTTACCTGCTCCCCCAACCACCTGTATATGTCCCGATTCCTGGCCTCCCCCACCTCATCTGGGGGCAGCAATTTCTCCAGCAGCCTGTACTCCTGTAGTTGGGGGAACGTTGCCAGCTCCTTTCGCACAAAGTCCCGCACCTGCCAAAACCAAATCTCACTCTCCCTCGGAAACCCAAACCTCTCCCGCAGCTCATCCACCCAAGCGAATTTCCCTTCCGACAATTCCTGATCCGCTCCAACCCCTCCTCCCTCCACCGCCAAAACATCCCATCCATCCCACACAGTGGCATTAACACTGACATTTGATCCAACTTAAAGTGCCTCCTCCTAGGTGGCACGGTAGAACAGTGGTTGGTACAGTTGCTTCACAGCGCCAGGATCCCATGTTCGATTCCCGACTTGGGTCACTGTCTGTGCTTAGTCTGCACATTCTGCGTGGGTTTCCTCCGGGTGCTCCGGTTTCCTCCCAAAAGTCCCGAAAGACATGCTTTTTGGGTGAATTGGGCATTCTGAATTCTCTCTCTGTGTACCCGAACAGGTGTCAGAGAATGGTGACTAGGGGCTTTTCACAGTAACTTCAATGCAGTGTTGATGTTAGCCTACTTGTGACAATAAAGATTATTATTGTTACTATCTCATGACAATGGCAGTGGTGTAGTGGTACAGTCACTGGATACTAATCCAGAAACCCAGGATAATGTTCTGGGGACCCAGGTTCTTCACAGATGGTGGCATTTGGATTTAACAAACTTTGACCATGAAACCATTGCTGATTGTTGTAAAAACCAATCTGGTCCTTTAGGGAAAGAAATCTGCTGTCCTTTTACTTGCCCTCTGATAATATGCAACTAATGCTAGTGATGCTCACATCCCATCAATGAATTTTAAAAAAACACCATTGTGTGGGAACCACAAACACAGATATATTGAGTTAGTCACATCAGTAGCTTTTCTTTCATTGTTAACCTCGAGGAGAAAGTGTGGAATGGACATTAGTGACTTCTTTATTTTCCCAAAACTATATTCGTAAAATTTATATATTACATGATTGTTGATGCTACATAAAATGCAAACCAAATCAATTTCTTCCAATACTATGTTACTTACCACCGCTTACAATTACAGTTACTTTTTACAAGATTAGTTACATACCATTCATACAGCCTGATGGGTTCTACACAGTTTCCAGCCCTTTGATATACTATGGCTAAAGGACCTTTCCCCATAGTGCGTTTGTGGTCGCTGCCTCAAGGTTTAATGCATTTAGTCCTGGACCTTGGAATTGCCAGTCTGCAACACTTGTCTGGGGCCAATTCTTTGCGCTGGAAGGCCAACAAGTTTCAGACAGAACAAGAACATCTTCCACTTGAGCTGATTGGGGTTCACCTCAATTAAAAACCATCGCATCTCTCTCTTTGCAAAGGCACATTCTCGGAAAGAGGTGAACAACAGTCTGGTTCCCACTCTCGCAGCCACCTCAAAGGCAACGTGCAGAGGGTGTCAGACCCTGGACATGAAGGAAGGATCTGATAGAGATCGCCTTTCTCACCATTGGCTACTTACGTATTGGTGCTTGCTTGAAAGTTCTGGTGATGAGGCGTTCTGCCCAATTGAGTTTGACATTCTATCTGACTGGATCAACCATCTCCCATGTACCGTAGGATTCCTCGGACCTCACGTACGGACCATTTTGATGAACTTGTGGCCGAAGGGGTTTTCCTGCATCAACGTTTCTACGAAGGGCAGGTGGTATGACACAGTCCAACAGCTTGGACCATGTCAGATGGCCTGTCCGGGGTAGAGGGGTGTGTCGTGTCGGGTGTGTTTTCACAGAATAGTTACAGTGCAGAAGGAGGCCTTTTGCCCATCGTGTGTGCACTGGTTCTCCAAATGAGCACAGACTTACTGCTATTCTCCTATCTTTCCCATACCCTTGCACATTGATCATCGAATGTCTTCTTGAATGCCTCGATTGAACCTGCCTCCACCACACTTCTGGGCAGTGCAGTCCAGCCTCGAACCATCTGTTATGTAAAAAGTTTTTTCTCACATCACACTTGCTTCATTTGCAAACCACTTTAAACTTGTGCCCTCTCGTTCTCGAGATCCTTTAATGGAACAGTTTGCCATACAAAATGGCAAAGATTAGTGGGAGATTAGAGGACTGGGAAATCTTTAGGGCGCAACTGAAAACTACTAAAAAAGCTATAAAGAAGAGCAAGATAGATTTATGAGAGTAAATTTGCACAGAATATAAAAACAGATAGTAAAAGTTTCTACAAATATATAAAATAAAAAAAGAATGGCTGAGATAAATATTGGTCCTTCAGAAGATGAGAAGGGAGATTTAATAATGGGAAATGAGGAAATGGCTGAGGAACTGAACAGGTTTTTTGGTCGGTCTTCACAGTGGAAGACACAAATAACATGGCAGTGACTGATGGAAATGAGGCTATGACAGGTGAAGACCTTGAGATGATTTTTATTACCAAGGAGGTAATCATAGAATTTACAGTGCAGAAGGAGGCCATTCGGCCCATCGAGTCTGCACCGGCTCTTGGAAAGAGCCCCCTACCCAAGGTCAACACCTCCACCCTATCCCCATAACTCAGTAACCCCACCCAACACTAAGGGCTATTTTGGATACTAAGGGGAATTTATCATATCCAATCTACCTAACTTGCACATCTTTGTACTGTGGGAGGAAACCGTAGCACCCGGAGGAAACCCACGCACACACGGGGAGGATGTGCAGACTCCGCACAGAATATAAGATGATGGAAATATATAATGATGGGAAGCGAATGGGGCTAAAGGTAGACAAGTCTCCTGGCTCTGATGGAATGCATCCCAGAATGCTAAAAGAGATGGCTAGGGAAATTTCAAACGCACTCGTGATAATTTACCAAAATTCACTGGACTCTGGGGTGGTCCCGGTGGATTGGAAATTGGCAAACGTGACACCACAGTTTAAAAAAGGAGGTAGACAGAAAGCGAGTAATTATAGGCCAGTGAGCTTAACTTCGGTAGTAGGGAAGATGCTGGAATCTATCATCAAGAAAGAAATAGCGAGGCATCAGGATAGAAATTGTCCTGTTAGACAGACACAGCATGGGTTCATAAAGGGCAGGTCGTGCCTAACTAATTTAGTGGAATTTGTTGAGGACGTTACTGGTGCAGTAGATAACGGGGAGCCGATGGATGTGGTATATCTGGATTTCCAGAAAGCATTTGACAAGGTGCCACACAAAGGATTGCTGCATAACATAAAGATGCATGGCATTAAGGGTAAAGTAGTAGCATGGATAAAGTATTAGTTAATTAACAGAAAGCAAAGAGTGGGGATTAATGGGTGTTTCTCTGGTTAGAATAAAGAGTTATGGTGCACGATTCACCGCCCCCCACGCCAGTGGGAGAATAGCGGGAGGGCCTCCCGACATTTTTCACGCCCTCCCGCTATTCTCCCCCTCCCCTCCACGCCACGAATCGCCGCTCGCCGTTTTTTATGGCGAGCGGCGATTCTCCGAGGCCGATGGGCCGAGCGGCCGGGCTTTCACGCCCGTTTCAACACGGCAGCAAATACCTGCTCGCTGCCGTCGAGAAACGGGCGCCAGATGCCCGTTTGGGGCATCTGGGGCCCGATTGGCACGGCAGTACCACGGCCGTGCCAAGGGGGCCATGCATCCATAAGGGACGCACTCTTGTGAAGGCTGCCGTGGGTCACAGCCTGTCCCACGGCAGCCTTTACGATTCTCCGCATTTGCGGAGAATCTCGCCCATGGTGTTTGGGCGGGAAAGTGGAGCTGAGTCCACAAAAGATCAGCCATGATCTCATTGTGACTGGCAGAGCAGGCTCGAAGGGCCAGATGGCCTACTCCTGCCCCTAGTTCTTATATTCCTATCTCTGCTGCCACCTCATAATTTTGAACATATCTATCAAACCCCCGCTTATCGTTCTGTCCAAGGAGAATAGTCCCAACTTATCCAATCTCCCTTCATAACTGAAGTTTCACATCGCTGGAACATTCTTGTAACCTCTCCTGCACTCTCCAATGCATTCACATCCGCCCTAAAGTGTGGCGCTCAGAACTCCAGCTGGATCCGACAAATGTTTTGCACAAGTTAAGCAGAACCATACTCTGTGCCCCTTCAACAAAACATGATGCTGCCTGCTTTATTAAAGCCTCTCTCCATCTGTCCTGCCATCTACAATAATCAGGTGTTCTGTTGGGATGGGGCGAAGGGTTTGAAAGTCAGGATTCGCGGCAGGGGTCATGGATTGTGACTCCTGGGTGGCACATGTCAAATATTTTGGGCCCTGCTGCTTTATTTGATTTCTCTGAGAGTTTAAATGCTGCCCCTGATCCAACTGTACCCTCCCTAGGATTGACTATTTCCGCAGCACTCAGTGCTATTCACATTTGATAGTCACATTTTCTCCAAAGGTCCAGATGCACTCTGAGGCGCTTCAATTCAGTAATACGAACATCACAAACATTCAATATTTTCATTAGAGAGAGTACATTCTGTTCAAACTATATCCATTGGCAATGTTGCACTCTGAGGCGCTTCAATACAGTCACATACGGTTAGGGTTAAGCACTCAGACCGAGGGGTTTTACACGATTACCGGCCCCTCAGTGTACGTTGGGTTGAATCGCCTTATACAGAGGTCTTGCCCCATTGTATCTTGGTGGCGGCTGCCCGAAACTTAAGTGTATCCCTCAGTACATCTTCCTGGACCTTGGAATGTGCCTGAAGTCAAAACTCGGTCGAGGATTATTCTTTGCACTGGAAGACCAACAGGTTTCGGGCAGACCAAAGTGCATCTTTCACTGAGTTGATGATCCTCCAGCTGATATTTGTCTCAGTGTGTGTCCCTGGGAGCATGGAATCCTGCGTCACAGAGCTGCTCCGCATGAACCTTGACAAATACCACTGCATCTTTCTCCAGACCATCTTTGTAAAGGGTCATTCCACAAGGAAGTGTGCGGCCATCTCTTCCCTCCTTCCACACTTGGTATTGCAAACCGAGGATCTATGCACAGTTTGATGCAGCCGCACACAAAGGTAGCCATCAGGATGAGGGCAACATTGGGTACGTTTCTCCCTCCTTTATCCAGAGATTTGTGATGCATGGAGTCCCTTCAGACACAATCCATCTTTGATTTCCAGATGAACTTGAAGATGGATAGGGTGACTGCTGCAGTGCAGGAGCGGGGTATGGGCCAGACATGTGCCACATACAGCAATGCCAAGAATACCTCAGACCTGATGACCAGGTACTTACTTGCAAAAGAGACAGAACGTCGCTCCCACAAGCCCAGTTTCTGCTTCACCTTTGCAATACGCTCATCCCAGTTTTTGGCATATGCCCCAGCCGCTTCGAATCATATCCCCATCACCTTCAGGTAATCTGACCTGACGGTGAAGGGAACAAAGGATCCGTCAGTTTAATTCCCAAATAACATGGCTTCACTCCCGCCACATGGTTCCTGAGACCAGCTCAAAGTGGTTGTACATGTCCGTTAGCCTCCGCACCACATTGGCTCTGAACAGATGACAGCGATTGCCGTCCATGTACAGGGAGGCTTTGACCTCTGCCTCCACTGCCTGGGATTCACTCTTATGCCCAAATCCTTTCTGATGGACATGGCAAAATGTTCTATGCAACATACAAATAGGAAAGGGGAAGAGAGGTCAGCCCTGTCCAACTCCAAATTTGATCTGGAAGCTTTCCGATTCCCATCCATTGATTGAAACAGAGCTACTGATGTTTATGTAGAGCAGTTGGATCCAACTGCAGATTTGCTCTCTGAACCTCATTTTGGAGAGCACATCCATCATGGAGAAATGTAGGTAAAATGGGAGCAGGAGGAGGCCAGTCAGCACTTCAAGCCCACTTCGCCATTCATTACGATCATGACTGATCATCCAACTCAATAGCCTAATCCCACTTTCCCCCATACCCTTTGATCCCCTTTGTTTAAGTGCTTTATCTAACTGCTTCTTGCATCCATACAAGGTTTTGGACTCAACTATGTTCTATGGTAACGAATTCCACAGGCTCACCACTCTCTGGGTAAAGAAATTTCTGCTCACCTCTGCCTTAAATGGTCAACACTGTATCCTCAGACTGTGACCCCTGGTTCTGGACGCACCCACCATCGGGAATATCCTTCCTGCATCTACCCTGTCCAGTCCTGTTAGAAATTTATAGGTTTCTCTGATATCCCCCTCATTCTTCTGAACTCCAGCGAATATAATCCAAACCGATTCAATCTCTCCTCGTACACGAGTCCTGTCATCCCGGAAATCAGCCTGGTAAACTTTTGCTGCACTCCCTTTATAGCTAGAACATCTTTCCTCAGTTAAGGAGTCCACAACTGTACACAATATTCCAGGTGTGGCCTCACCAAGGCCCTGTTGCAAGACATCACTGCTCTTGTACTCAAATCCTATCACAATTAAGGCCAGCATATCATTTCCCTTCTTTACTGCCTGCTGCACCTACATGCTTACCTTTAGTGACTGGTGTACGAGGACATCCAGGTCTCATTGCACGTTCCCCTCTCCTAATTTGTGGCCATTCAGATAATAGTCTGGCTTCTTGTTTTTGCTGCCATAACCTTGCATTTATCCAAATTATATTGCATCTGCTATTCATTTGGCCACTTGCTGAACTTGTCCAAATCACACTGAAGGATCTCTGTATCCTTCAAACAGTTCACCCTCCCACCCAACTTGGTGTCATCTGCAAATTGGAGATCTGACATTTTGTTCCCTCATCTAAATCATAAATATATACTGTGAATAGCCGATCCCTGCAGTACCCCACTAGCCACTGCCTGCCAATTTGAAAAGACCCGTTAATTCCTACATTTAGTTCCTGTCTGCCATCCAGTTTTCTATCCATCTCAATACACTCCCCGATTGCTATTTTGTGACACAGAACTAATCTGAGCACAGGCAAAAGTGTTTTGCAAATTGTTTTTGCACAACATTTGTTTTAAGGTAAAACAAAAATATTTAAAATAAAAAAATATTAATTTGTCCTTTCATCAGATTGCTTTCATAATCCTATGGGACAAGTGGAACTCAGACCCAGCGAAATACGGTGTGAATTATTCTGAACAGCTCCCGTCAGTGAAAATTTTGTGGCTTGGAATAAAGCTGGGAACACTTTGTGATGTTCTTCAATATTCTAATTCTAATCAAACAATGTCCTCTCTTTTAGACTTTATATAAGTTTTATAGACTGAAATGTCATCTTATATCCATATATGATCATACAATGCTGCATTTTTCAAATAAGGAATCTTTGATATAAAATAGTGGTTAAATCAGATAATGGTGAGGTCCAACAGAGAATGCATTATGGGATGAGCTTTAGCTGCAGAAGGCGGGGATGAAATGGGACAAGAGGATGAAAGGAAGGAGGAGGAGAAGAGAAGGCGAAAAGGAGAAGAGTTCCTTGAATTGACTTTTTGGGAACTTGTTTTATTTCCTTTATCTATTGTCAACTTTGAGTCAATAAATTTACTTGAGTTTTAAACCTAAGATGAGATCTGATATTCTGATATTTTTGAAAATATTGTTATTCAAATTTTTTATTTTATACATAGTACAAAATAATACATAACATCAATACAGAATAAAACACTAATAGAAACCCAAAACTCCCAAACGATAGACTAATCCCTCACAAAACCTACCCTCCCCTTACCCTTAGCAATTAACGCTGACCGAGTGCTTGAAATAAACAATAAACAGCTGCCACCCTTTAATTGCTCAACTCGCGGTGTACTTGAATTTCTCGAGGTACAGGAACTCCATCAGATCTCCCAGCCACACTTGAGGCACTGGACGGAGAAGCAGTCCTCCACCCCAGAAGTACCCACCTCCAGGCAATCAGTGAGGCGAACGCCAGGACATTAGCCCCCTGGCTCGTCTGCAGCTCGTGCAAATCTGAAACCCCAAATATGGCCACTAAGGGATCCAGTTCAATCTTCAGAATCACTGACATGGTGCTAAAGAAGGAGACTCAGAAAACCACAACACTCATAGTTGGCTGGACCGCTTGTGCAGCGCTCACACTTGTCTTCCACCCTTGCAAAGAAGCGACTTATTCTGGACTTAAGTCAGGTGGACCCTAATGAGTTGGATTAAAACTCATCCAAAGCCTCGCGCTCGAGGATGTGAAATTCACCCTAAGCATGACCTCACGCCACACTCCCTCACCTTATATGGATCCTAACTCCTCCGTAAGGGACGTAATCAACTCCCCCAAAAAATTTAGGGAGAAAGACTGGCAAATACTAAAACAAATATCTTGGCAAAATGTTTATCTTGACTGACTGAACCCTGCACGCCAAAGACCGGGGAAGATTATCCTACCTTTGCAGATCGGTTTTGAATCTGCCTGCCAAGCTCATATAGTTCAGTTTATGGAGATCAGCCCAATCTCGGGCTATTTGGACCCCAGATACCTAAAAGCTGGAACCAGCATACGAAAAGGTAGCACCTCGGATTAACTCCCCATCTCGGGAAATTTACTGAAAAGCACTCACTTTTTTCAAAGTTTAGTTGTACCCTGAAAAAGAACCAGAGCACCTCAGCAGTTCTATTATATCGTGCGTGGTGGGAATCGGGTCTGTCACAGAAAGAGATCATCAGCATACAGGGCCACCCTGTGCTCCACCCCTTCTCTCGCTATCCCTCCTTATTTATCTGAAGGCCTTAAAGTGATGGCCTAAAGTTCTATCGCCAGTGCAAACAAGAGGGGGTGGGGGACAAAGGGCACCCTTGTATAGTTCCCTTATTTAATTGGAAATACCTTAAGCTCATGTTCGGTGCGGACGCAATAACAATCAGCCAACCCAAACTTCTCCAAGACCTCAAAAAGATACCCCCATTCTACCTTATCAAATGCATCTAATGCAACAATTGTCTCTGGATCAGGCAGCTTAGCTGGGGAAAGCACTACATTTAGCAATCGCCGCATGTTGGATAACTATTGATTGCCTTGAACAAAATCAATCTGATGGTCCCTGGTAACCTGAGGAAGACATGGTTCCAGCCTCTTGTGCTAACACATTGGCCAATATCTTGGCATCCACATTAAGTAAAGATATAGGGCAGTACAACCCACATTCCAATGGGTCCTTATCCTCTTTTAATAGAAGTGAAATTTATGCTCCGGCAGGGATCCCCATGTTACCGAGTCCTCGAACATCCCCACAAATAACGGCACAAGTTGTCCTGCAAACTTCTTGTAGAACTACCGGGAACCTGTCTGGTCCGGGGCCTTACCTGTCTGCATCCGTTGTTAAGGTTTCCTCTGTGCCCAAAATTTCCTCTGCAACCCTTTACGCTCTTCCTCCTCTACCTTGCGAAACTCTATGCCATCCAAAACCTCCGAAATACCTGACCTCCACCTCCTCCCCCCACCCCCCCGGTGGCTCGGACAGCGATACAAAAATATTAAAACATTAAAACAAAGCGCAGATAGATATAAATGGAAATGATATAATTGGGATTACGGAGATTAGGCTGCAGGGTAACCACGGATGGGAACTGAATGTCCCAGGTTTTCAGTATTTAGGAAGGACAGGCAAGATGGAGATGGTGGTGGCGTGGCACTGCTGGTTAAAGAGGAAATTAACACAGTAGGGAGAAAGGATATTAGCTCTGACAATGTGGAATCTGGATGGGTAGAGTTGAGAAATACCACGGGGCAAAAAACATTAATGGGCCATATATAGACCTCAAACTGCAGTGGTAATGTTGGGAATGGCATTAGAGATGCATGTAATAAGGGAATATTGGTGATCATGGGTGATTTTAATCTTCACAGATTGGACAAATTAAATTAACTACAATGCCATGGAGGAAGAATTCCTGGAGTGTATACAGGATGGTTTTCTTGACCAATATGTGGAGGAACCAACTAGAGATCAGGCTATCTTAGACTGGGTACTGTGTAATGAGAAGGGAATCATTGCCAGTCTGGCTGTACGAGACTCCTTGAGGATGAGCGACCATAACATGATAGAATTTTTTATCAAGATGGAGAGTGAAGTAGTTGATTTGGAGACTAGGCTGCTGAATCTTAACAAAGGGAACTATGAAGATATGAGGCATGAGCTGGCCTTGATAGATTGGGGAGAGTTACATAAAAGGGATGACAGTGGCTAGACAATGGCAAACATTCAAGGAACGCATGGGGGAACTACAGCAACTGTTCATTCCTGTCAGACATAAAAACAAAGGGGGTAAGAGGGCTATTCTATGGCGTACAAAGGAAATTAGAAATAGTATCCGATACAAGGAAGAAGCATACAGATTGGCTAAGAAAAATAATAGGTCTGAGGATTGGGAGCAGTTTAGAATTCAGCAAAGAAGGATGAAGGGATTGATTAAAAAGGGGAAAGTACAGTATGAAAGGAAGCTTGCAGGGAACATAAAGGCTGACACTAAGAGTTTCTGTAGGTATGTGAAGAGAAAGAGATCGGTAAAGAGAAATGTAGGCCCCCTACAGACAGAAACAGGGGAATGCATAATAAGGGACTAAGAAATGGCTGAGCAATTGAAAACATACTTTGGTTCTGTCTTCACAAATGAGGACACGAATCGGATACCAGAAATGCTGGAAAACGAAAGGTTTAGTGAGAGGGAAGAACTGAAGGAGATCAACATTAGTAGAAAAATGGTGCTTGGAAAATTGATGGGATTGAAAGCGGATAAATCCCCAGGGCCTGAGAATCTGCAACCCAGAGTCCTTAAGGAGGTGGCTCTGGAAATAGTGGATGCATTGGTGGTCATCTTCCAGGATTCTACAGACTCTGGAACTGTCCCTGCAGATTGAAAGGTGGCTCACGTCACTCCAATATTCAAAAAGGGAGGTAGAGAGAAAGCAGGGAATTATAGACCAGTAAGCCTAACATCGGTAGTGGGGATAATGCTTGAATCCATTCTCAAGGAGTTTATAGCGGAACATTTAGAAAGTAATGGCAGGATCAGTCAGAGTCAGTTGTTGGTCGTTCTGGGTGAGTGTGCTTAACACTCACTTTGGCTCTGTTTCACATTCTAAGCTCTGGAGTCGCCAGGTGCCGTAAAGACACCGCCACAGGTTTCAAGGTGAGGTTCAAAGCAATAAAGCTGTACACCAATTAGTAAGTCCAAAACAATTAGAGTTTATTATAACACAATTATAATAACACTCATGCACACGCTAAAGATTAAACTTACTTCTACCACTAAACAACTAATACTTAGCTAGGAAGGAACTGCGAGGTCAGGGAATAAGGCCTTTGTTCTGTTCTGGTCTGCAGGCTTCGAATCGCTATCAGCGGTCGTCGTTTAGGCACTTACTGGTTGGTGGCTGCTGCTCAACGGCTGATGTAGAAGACAGGGGTCTGGAGGCTGGAGCCGAAGGCCGGAGACAGAAGACTGAACCATGTGTGGGACCTTTCTTTTATAGTTCCCGGGGCTCCGCGCCCCTTTGGGCAGACTCCCTTACCTGCTTGGGATCGATTGGGCCTCTTCCCAATCGATATGTTTTGAACCCCCCAGTTCCTTGGTTGCTGGGGCGGTTCTTAGGACTTATTGTCCTGGGCTTCTCTGGCGCCACTGGGTCTGGACTCCTATAGAATGTATCGATTGATACTTAATTTGTGTCCATTGTATCTGGGACTTGCCCGGTATCACCTCATTAATATGCTAACGACTTCTCTTTCACAGCCTGGTCTCTGCAGCAGTCAGAAACCGGTTTCTGCAGTTGTCCCAATACATAACTGCTCTGCAAGCTGTTTGCTCTTTAACATGTCCGTTTTCCCTGCACTCTTTGCAGTCTTCCATTTTGTGTTCATTAGTGGCCATCTCAGGTGGCTACACTCCCTCCTTGTGATCCTCACGAGAAATCGTGAAGGATCACCTAAGTACGGTTCCTTTGTGTTCCTTTGTGTTCCCTGACCTCAGCGAGTTCCAGGGCGTCTACTCTGTCCTCAACTATGGCAAAAACTTTTAGCTAACATTTTCTGATTGGCGCTATGTTAAAGGGGACATGCATTACCAATTCGAATCGGGAACCTCTAACTATCGCAATAAACTACTCTCATCTCACGTTTAAACATCCTATAACATTCTAAAGCCTTACTCATTCATACCACAGTATCTTTACATCTCGCTTTCTGACTCGGCCGTCGAGTACAGAACATTATAATAAGGGCAGCACGGTGGCCTAGTGGTTAGCACAACCGCCTCGCGGCGCTGAGGTCCCAGGTTCGATCCCGGCTCTGGGTCACTGTCCATGTGGAGTTTGCACATTCTCCCCGTGTCTGCGTGGGTTTCGCCCCCACAACCCAAAAATGTGCAGAGTAGGTGGATTGGCCATGCTAAATTGCCCCTTAATAGAAAAAATAATTGGGTAATCTAAATTTATAAAAAAAAATTTTTTTTTTAAAAAGAACATTATAATACATCCATAATCATTTTTATTTACAGATCGCATTAAATTAAATCTTTTATTATACATCAAGGGGTTGGGGGGTTTGGTGAAATCCGAAAATAGGGGATTGAAGTCTGTAAATGGTTGAGGGGCAAGAGCTGGAGGCTCTCCTTTTCCATTTCCTTATCCTGAGGGTCTGCACTATAATGCAGAGAACTGCAATCACCAAAAGTGATTCAATGATATATGAAAGCGAGTACCAGGTCAAGAATTTTGTGCACCAGGTCTGAACCTCGCTGTTCATCACTGGGCTTTGAGAAGTCGGTGTGTGGGAAACATTAACGGCGGGGGTCATGGGGCAAACATGGTTTGCGTCCGCGCGCAAAAATACAACAACAGTAACTAAAAATATGTAGTTTTCCATCGTGGTCTTCTTTCTTCTCTTCCTTCTCTTCCTTCTGTCCTTTTGTATGGCTGATCTTGCTCTGATCCCTCCTTCGACTGTTCGAAAGCTGTGGGATCAAGCACAGTATCTGTCAATACACAGTTTAATATCTGTAATGTTAGTGTATCTGTCCTCTCATTCCAATTGTCCCTTAAATGAATGGCCAAGTCACACCCTGTGACTCCCCTCATTTTTTTTTTCAAAAGCGAATTTAGGACTCGACATACACCTAACAACTGTGTCACTGCGAGCCATCTCGCAGGCTTTGCGATTTACCATCCGAATGTTCCTGGATGTAAATAGCATATGGGATGGCTGCCGAAGGGCTACCTTAAAGAAAAATGAAACCAAAGTTTGGAACGAAAAGGTCGAATGAGTTGCGTATGGGCCGCTACGGGTAAGATTTGAATGGGATCCCCAGGTAGGGCGTGCCGTGCTGTACCCGAGCTTAGCTAACCAAAGGGGGTTCTCAGACAGGCCGGGTCCTCAATGCCGTTTCTCCACTGCCTGAGCAACCTGAAATGAACGGGCAAGAATGTATTCGTAGTGGAATTGCAGCCTCTATTCCCAGAATAGAGGGTCACCTAAAAAAAAAACAAGGGAGGAGCCAAGATGCTCCAACATCTACAAACAGAAGACAAGTTGTGAAAAGTTTTGGTTCACCAGAGGATATTTCAATTGAGTGAAGTTCTCAGAAGTTTCTGCAGACAAACTAACGTGCATGTGAGGTGGTCACAAGCTTTTCAGCTGAAAAGGGAGTGGCCAATCTCCAAACAAACATTTAACAAACAACAAACAAAACATACGTGCAGGTTCCATCAGTGGTGGCGTGGGGCTGTGAAAAGCTGTTTAAATTTAAACACTGAACATTTAACAAACATATACAAACAAACATGCAACGAATATCGTACAGGTTCCATCAGAACAAAAGATACTGTAAATTACATTTGGCTTGGGGTGTAACTAGCATATGGAGTCAGTGCAGTGTGACCGAAGAAGAGGGGAAGGAGAGAAACAAAAATGAACTGGCATTGCTGAGGTATCCCTGCCATGAGAAGTGGTGGGTAAGCGCTCATAGTTTGCATGGGGCAGCTGGGACCTTGTAGCTGCTGTGGGTGGTGTTCTCTTTCATATCTGGGAGCGGGTCTAGCTGGTGCTGGGGGTCTCCTGCAATCTCGGGCGAAGTGTCCTGGCTGCCTACAGTTGTAACATGACCCCTGAGGCACATAAGGCGGAGCAGGCACTCTGATGCATTGTTCCCTTGTGTACTGTTCCCTGAGAGGGGGATCTGGGCTGTTGGTTTCGTTGCTGCTTCGGGGGGCATTGGTGGGCTGATTCTGTTGCTGTTTCGAGGGGGGCTTGACATTCTCGAGCGTAATGTCCTAACTGTCCACAGTTAAAACATTCCTGTGATTTGGTCTGCTGTGGGCTGTTCCTTCCCTCATTTACACATGCGGGGTTCTGATGTGTTTTAACTGGATGCATGTCTGCATCTGCCTGCTCTTTGGGATTTATAAATGCTGTTTTATTGTGGACGGATTGCTGCCAAACGCGGGACAATCTTTTCAAGACCCATTTTTCATTATGGGCCTCTTCTGAGTGGTCATAATTGCTGCAGACATTCTCTCCTGCATCTGTTGGGTGGGAGATTATTGTGCGGGTCCATTTAACCATATTATCGTGGGTTAAATGTGCGCGGTCTAAATCACCAAAAACGGCAGTGAAATGAATCCACAGCCTTCCTGCGAATGCTGTGGGATGCTCTGTCCTCTTTTGCCTACACTTATTTAGGCCTTTGACTGGGTCTCCTCTATTGTATCCTATCACGTCTAAAATAGATGTATGCATCTCTTCGAGGGTGCCTCCTCCAATGTTCTGTGGGTCGGGGAGGGCTGCAACTACTGATGAGTCTAAACTCAAAACTGTGAGCTTCACCTGCTCTCTCTCATCCAGGCCGTACATGGTAGCCTGCTGTTTCATTTTTGCGAAAAATTGGTGGGGGTCTGCGGTGGGGAGGTACGGGGTGATTTTCTCACACGCGTCCCTGAGTTACGTTACAGTTAAGGGGGTGGTGTAGGTGATGTCGGGTGCGCCGTCTGTGGTTGCCTTTCTTTGGGTGGTGACTGGGTTCATAGGTGCGGGTGCTATCTGATCTGTGGGGGGTTGGGGCGCTTTCCTTTTCTGTCGCGCTGCTGGCGCACATGTTCCCTGAACATAGCGCTGCGCTGTCTCGCTCAATTCTTGCCAATCTGGGGCATTCTCCTCATCTAACTGTGTTCCAAAGCACATTCTGTACGGAAAGCAGAGATTGCAGCTCTGCAATCTGCTTCCTACACTTTGCGTAATCCACTGTGCTTTGCCTTTGCTCAGTGGTGGCAGCATGGAGTGCTCTTAAAGCTGCCTTTAGGTCAGAGCATTGCCTTTGCAGTGCCTCTACCTGCTTCTCTGACTCTTCTCTTATCAGAACTGCACGCTGCACATCTTGATAGGCTTTTTCGTATTGGGTTTGGGAACTGCTCAGATGGGCTAGACAGGACTCATGTTCCCTCTTGGCATCATCCACCTCTCTATCCTTCTCTGCCAGCTTCCTTCTTAACTCTAGGTTTTCCTTTTCGATGTCCCTGACAACCACTTTACTCATTCTATTGCCTCCCTCTAATTCTGCTCGGAGCGTCCGAACGACCTCCTCTGTGCCTCGCAATTGTGCCAAGCAGGACACAATTGCCATCGGCTTGCGTGCTTTACTTAAATTCTTCCTATGAATTTGAGAAAGGTTCTCCCACCAAGTATGTCCTATACTCCCGGGACCTGTCTCCTCATTCACACAAAACTCACTCCAAAGGGGCCATCCTTTCCCTTTGAGATATTTCCTGAGTTCCAGCTCCCATACGGGACACTGGCCTACTCTGCTACTGCTGGTCGCTGCGACCACGAACTGTTCTGGGTTCATGAGGAGTTCCATTGCCTGCATGGCCATTTCCTCTTTCTTTCTTTAATTTGGAACAGGGGATGTTCAGGTAATGTTTTAAAATACGGGTATGGCTTTTGCTATGTTCCGATTATGAAACTCCCGACAGTTTGTCGCAACACAAAAATCTCTCAGTTTAACCTTACAACCCTGTTAGTTACGCATGCAAAAACACACTTCCGAATTATCGTTATTGATTTGAACTCGTTGAACACTTGTGGTATTTCCTATTTCCCAATTAGATTTCCAATTCAAATTTCTGGGTTCTCTCGGATGGGGGGGGGGGGGCCACTTCTAATCGAGTCCCGTCGGATGTCGCCACTAAATGTTGGTCGTTCTGGGTGAGTGTGCTTAACACTCGCTTTGGCTCTGTTTCACGTTCTAAGCTCTGGAGTCGCCAGGTGCCGTAAAGACACCGCCACAGGTTTCAAGGTGAAGTTCAAAGCTGCTTGGAATCGATTGGGCCTCTTCCCAATCGATATGTTTTGAACCCCCCAATCATAGGGCCGATCCTTGGTTGCTGGGGCGGTTCTTAGGACTTATTGTCCTGGGCTTCTCTGGCGCCACTGGGTCTGGACTCCTATAGAATGTATCGATTGATACTTAATTTGTGTCCATTGTATCTGGGACTTGCCCGGTATCACCTCATTAATATGCTAACAACTTCTCTTTCACAGCGCTGCCTGGTCTCTGCAGCAGTCAGAAACCGGTTTCTGCAGTTGTCCCAATACATAATTGCTCTGCAAGCTGTTTGCTCTTTAACATGTCCGTTTTCCCTGCATTCTTTGCAGTCTTCCATTTTGTGTTTGTTAGTTGCCATCTCTGGTGGCTACACTGTATGGATTTATGAAGGGAAAATCATGCTTGACAAATCTGTTGGAATTCTTTGAATATGTAACCAGTACAGTTGACAAGAGGGAGCCAGTCGATGTGGTATATTTGGACTTTCAGAAGGCGTTTGACAAAGTCCCGCATAAGAGATTATTATGCAAAATTAAAGTGCATGGGATTGGGAGAAATGTATTGACATGAATAGAAAACTGGTTGGCAGAGAGGAAACAAATAGTAGGGGTTAATGGCACCTTTTCAAATTGTCAGGCAGTAACTCATGGGATACCACAGGGATCGGTGCTGGGACCCCAGCTATTCACAATATATATTAATGATTTGGATGAAGGAACAAAGTGTAACATCTCAAAGTTTGCAGATACCCAGTTAGGTGGGAGGGTGAATTATGACAATGACAGCAAGATCTGGACAGGTTGGGCGAGTGGGCCAATCAGTGGCAGATGCAGTATAATTTGGGTAAGTGTGAGGTTATTCACTTTGGAAGCAAAAACAGGAAGGCAGATTACTACCTGAATGGTTGTAAATTGGGAGAGGGGAGTGTGCAGCGGGACCTGGGTGTCCTTGTGCACCAGTCACTGAAGGTAAGCATGCAGGTGCAGCAGGCGGTAAAGAAGGCTAATGGTATGTTGTCCTTCATTGCGAGAGGTTTTGAGTATAGAAGCAGGGATGTGTTGCTGCAATTATACAGGGCCTTGGTGAGGCCACACCTAGAATAGTGTGCGCAGTTTTGGTCTCCTTCTCTGAGGAAGGATGTTCTTGCTCTCGAGGGAGTGCAGCAAATGTTTACCAGACTGATTCCAGGCATGGTGGGACTGTCATACGAGGAGAGATTGACTAGGTTGGGATTGTTCTCGCTGGAGTTCCGAAGAATGAGAGGGGATCTCGTTGAGACTTATAAAATTTTAAAGGGACTAGACAGGGTGGATGCAGGGAAGATATTACCAATGATAGGTGTGTCCAGAACCAGGGGTCGCAGCTTGAGGATTCAGGGTAAACCTTTTCACATAAAGAGTGGCGAGCCTGTGGAATTCCTTACCACAGGTAGTAGTTGATGCTAAAACTTTGAATATATTCAAGAGGAGGCTAGATATAGCACATGGGAAGAATAGGATCAGCAGCTATGGGGAGAAAGCAGGATTCGGCTATTGAGTTGAATGATCAGCCATGATCGTGATGAATGGCGGAGCAGGCTCGAAGGACCAAAAGGTCTTCTCCTGCTCCGATCTTCTGTGTATCTATGTATCCCCAAACAATCCCATCCCATCAACATCCATTAATGTCCCATTAAAACCCACTCACTTCAGTGTCTTTGACAAAAGCCTCGCCTTCTCGAAAAAAATTATCCTTTGAGTCGTGCATCATTCTCAATCTCACGGGTTACACCACACCAAAACGCACTCTGCTCTTGTACAACGCCGACTTTGTTTTATTAAAGGCCCCACTCTTCTTTGCCAGCTCTGCCTGACATTCTGATAAATCCAATTTCTATTGTCTTCCCACCTGACGTTCTGGTTTTCTTTGGCCCATTTCAGGAACCGCTCCTTCTTCCGGTAACTGTGGAAACAGACTACCACCGCGTGAGGCAGCTCATGCCCGTGGCCTCATCCGGAGTGTTCGGTGGGCATTATCCAACTCATGAGGGAACATCTGATCATTTTCTCACCCCCCCCCCCGCAAACATCTGGGCAAAGTACTCAGTCGGCCTTGGCCCTCAACTCCCTCTGGCAACCCCACGATCCTGAGGTTCTGCCTCCTCGACCTGTTCTCCAGATTCTCGGGCCCTAATTCAATTCCTCTCCTCCACCACCAGCAGCTCAGCTTCCAGCGAAGCTATTTGGTCGCTATGTCGCGACAAGGTCTCCTCAATCCTCTTCAGCATCTCTCCATGCTCCTTCACCACCTCCCAGGTCCTTCCCAATCTCTCTCTTATCGAGCTCAGCGAGTCCTCAACTGATTTTTTGAGGGTCTCCACCTTCTCCCTTGCCTCTCAAAGTACTTGCCGAACTGTGTCACAAACTCGAATGCCATTACCTTAGTCAGTGTTTCTACTGTGATAGGTGCGGCTCCACCGGAGGAAGTCGCCTCCGCCATTTCTCCTCCCAATTCGCTTTGCACCTTCTCCATCTCTGGTAAAGGCTACCACTCATACCGTTCTTTCGAACATTCTTTTTCACGGTTTTCAACATCTCCTCATAAAGTAGTTGGATGGGCTGGGTTTGTCAACCAATTTACCCCAGGAACCAGGCTAAAAGGACAAAAAAATGAGGACTGTGGCGGAAGCCACCTTATGTGCGCCCTTCTCTGACAGGAAGACTCGAAATTCTGATATTTGAATATTTTCGCTGAAGATGGAAAATAATTTGAGTAACTGAAGTAGATAGCAGTAAGGTTCTCCATAGATATCATGACTTTGCTAACTTTCCAGATATAGAAATTAGTGCCACAGATGTCTCCAGAATGTAGGGGCCTAAGGATTACCAATAACAGTAGTGTAATAACACAGAACCCCAAGTGTCCGGAGGAAGAGAGGTACAAATGATCTAAAAGAGAACCGGTACTTTCTCGGGTTCTGTTTGTGCAGTTAACTGACTTTAACCAATGTAGTGATCAGAACCCCTTTCAAAATCCCAATTGAACAGAGGCCATTTACTCCAGATACATACTCTACTTTCACCCAGGTTCACTGCTATTTTTAAAAATTTCAATAGAAATCAAACCTAGACCCAACTGTATTGCAGAATCCAGTGTTAACCATAAGCCAAAACTCCATCCAAGCATTTCAGAAACTATAGGTGGATGTTTGGAACGCTACAACAATCCTGAATTTCTGCCTGTATTTTTCCATTCTGTGACTTTCACCATCGAAGAGAATGGGCAGCAAATGGTGAGTTAGAGGAAATGGGATACGCTATCGGTTCAAAATCAAATAAAGGTGTATTACTTATATTGTTGTCCACAATTGCAACATATACTTGGATAAATGATACTTAATTGGAAGAAATCAATGTAGAAGGTTGTTCGGCGTTTGATAAGACTGTTGTTTGTAGTAAGGATCACGCTGTAGTGATCTGCACATCTGCATGTATACAAGGGGTTAATGTAAATACACTCCAACTAAGTAATCACTAGAGAGGTATAAAATAGACAGATGGGATCCAGGAATCACAGGAATGGCAGCTAGTGACCAGACACAGACAGACAGACAGCTCAGATGTAACATAGAACATAGAACATAGAGCAGTACAGCACAGAACAGGCCCTTCGGCCCTCAATGTTGTGCCGAGCCATGATCACCCTACTCAAACCCACATATCCACCCTATACCCGTAACCCAACAACCCCCCCCTTAACCTTACATTTATTAGGACACTACGGGCAATTTAGCATGGCCAATCCACCTAACCCGCACATCTTTGGACTGTGGGAGGAAACCGGAGCACCCGGAGGAAACCCACGCACACAGGGGGAGGACGTGCAGACTCCACACAGACAGTGACCCAGCCAGGAATCGAACCTGGGACCCTGGAGCTGTGAAGCATTTATGCTAACCACCATGCTACCCTGCTACCCTGCTACATCTAGTATAAGCGCTGAAGAGAGAACGAACTTACTCAATAAAGCATTTACTTTAACTGGAAGACTACGAGCTTCATTCAGACATAAGAAATGATATACACGCATCGGGATCAGACTTAAAATGGTGAAACATTTTACTTTCAATTTCTGCGTTGGAATTGACTATTTAGCATTGTATAAATGTATTATAGGAAGTAATGTTACATTGTCTTCCCCATGATATGTATATGGGGAAATGCATTCCCTTTTAATGAAAGTGGAAGATAGGTTTCTCATTGCCTTGGAAAGATTAGTTGTGTTACAGTAATACATCAGCTTACGGATTCTAACCCATTGATTCTTTCGCAGTTAATGTGTGACATTTACTGAAGTAGACATGGTGATTAGATGGATAGTAACACAAACTGGACACAACTTTTCTTGTAGGTAAGTGAAACTAAGTGAGGTCTTTCAAAGTGTTGAGATGTGAAAGGTATTTCGAATCGGGTTTTAGTCTCGTATTCAATGCAAAAGTCCCGGCAATAACATTGAAAATGTGGATAATGGTCAAAAAGGTCCCATTTATTTAGCCCCAGGTGTTGCTGGGTGTTATCTTTTAATGGCTGCAGTTCATATGGTGATGAGGTTCCCATGATAGTGTCAGGATTCTCAGGATTTTTCAGTGTTAATCAAACCTCATGACATGTGAACTTTGAATTTTAAACATGAGCAAGCAATGTGAAACATGTGTTGCAACACTTCCCTCATCCTACCTTGCTTGCATTGGGAGCTTTGAAATTTTCCAGTAACTATGTCAATTCCAGATGTTGATTGCAGTTTCTAAATCTCAGCCTAAACTGGGATTACAAGAGCTTTTTAAGGAAATTGCATTATTGGGACACTATATTACAAATGATGCCTGATTGAACAGTCTCGATTCAGGACGCGACAAGGCCATTAAATCTTGCAAGAGGCCTTTTGCGAGATTTACAACACTCGGGACGCCTCGCGAGATCTCGCGAGACATCGAGATCTGGATCTCGCCCTCACTGGGCGGGATCCAGATTTGCATATTTAAGTGACCAGTTAGCTTCACTTGCAAATGTCTGCACCAAATTCTCCCAGGGCCTGGGATCAAACGCCTGTGCCTGGGAGACCTTACGGTGGTGCCATTTAGTACTGGTCCACAAAATGTGGACCAGGCCGTCAGAGGCCGCCAGATGGTCACGCTCTGGGCAAGGTGGTACCCTTGCACTCCCGATGGTACCCGTGAACCTTGGCGCTGCAACCCTGGCACTGCCAGATTGACCGGATTGCACTGCCAGGGGACCCAGGTGCCAAGTTGCCCTTGTCAGGGATTGGCTCTGGGGGTACCCTGCCCTTATGAGGTGGGGTGAGAAGGGGCTCAAAGACCCGCTGGTTGGTAAGTTGGGGCATTGTGTTCCGGAGGCCACAGTGGGGAGGGATTCCGGAGATCGGTGCAGCATTTAGAACTGAAGCTAAGTGCAGCCTCGACAGGGCTTCCCTCACCTAGGCCACAAAAAACAAGACCCATTTGATTGTGGGGGCATTCTCGGTGCTGCAGGTGCCAAGAAACACCCTGTTAAATGCACCCAAAATGGGATTCTGTTTTTTTCTCTCGTTCAGTCGCCATGGTGATTTAATGGTTTCCACACTGGTTGACTGAATGTTCTGTCAATATGTTGGTTAAAACAGCTTTAAAATTATGAAGGAAGTATTATTAGAGGTGATCACTCAATCACATTTACAAGATCAAAGGTGTGCAGGTTAGGTGGATTGGCCATGCTAAATTACTCCTTTAGTTAGGTGTGGGTATGGGGATAGGTTGGGGGACTGGGCCTAGGTGGGGTGCACTTTCAGAGGGTAGGTGCAGACTCGATGGGCCAAATGGCCTCCTGGACTGCAGGGATTCTATGATTCTAAAATCAGGAACTGGAAAATTGAAGCCAGCCATGATTTAAATGATCAATCAATAAAATCCACGGGGTATTCCCTCTTTCCCCATAATAATGGAAACTCGTTCTTTTAATCTTTCAAGTTTATTATTCTCCTTAGTTCACTGCTTTTGGCATCATCCACAAACTATTTGAGACTTTACTGCAGCAAGAAGATGCTAGAGTCTATAATCTTCCTCTATTCTGTTTACCCATGTTTCAATTTCACAAATGGCTACTCGTAACAAAGATTTATTTTTCCTACTTATTTCTCTTCTCTCCTTCCTCATTTTATTTTCCCTTTGTCTTCACATGTTCTTTAATTATTGTCTTTACAAACAAGAATAACCTCCTCAAAATCATTCAATGCTTGTCTCTTAACTGTCCCAGGGTTGTTCTGTAGTCGGAGGACTCTTGGTACAGCTGATATTGGTGGGGCTGCTGTGAAGTAATGTCGGACAGTTTGTGGCTGGGTCTGGATTCCTGGTCACTGTTGTTTGATTCCTACCACAGAGCAGATAAATAATTCAGTGGCAGAATTCTTTGACATCTTACTGTGAGGGTGAAATTGTCTCTCATTTACTGATAGTCACATTCTTGGTTGTGCACAGCGGAGAAAAAAAAAACGTGTTTATGAAATAAAATTCATTATCCTTTGAGTGTTTTTTCTTGTCCGTCATTTGAGGTGCATCATCTGGGATATTTGGTGGGGTTCTGATGGATAATTGACTGTAGGAGGCAGGATTGTCAGATTTTCAGATGACAAAAAAATTTGCCATGTAGTTGATGGTGAAGAGGAATGCTGTCGACTCCAGCATAGTATCAGTGGCTTAGTTGAGTGGCAGAGAAGTGGCATCTAGAAAAATGTGAGGTATTGCATGTGGGGAGGACAGACACAGCAAGAGAATACTCAATACTCCATAAATAGGAAGATATTGAGAGGGAAGTGAGAGACCTTGGAGTACATGTCCGCAGGTCCTTGAAGGTGGCAGGACAGGTGGACAAGCTGGTCAAGAAAACATATGGAATGCTTCCCTTTATTGGATGAGGTAGTGAATACAAAAGCAGGGGTGTAATGATGGAACTGTATAAAATGCTGGTTAGTCCACAGCAGGAATTTTGTGTACAGTTCCGGCCACCACATTACAGAAAATACTCTGGGCCCGATCTAATCAAAATAAAACAGAGAGCGCAGTCGTCCGGCCTCGTTACACTCGCGCTCAAGCGTAACGAGGCCGGTGAATAGCGAGAGATGCCAAAAATCGTGAACCAGGCTCCAAACAGTTTGCGATGCAACTGGCCTGCTCCATTAGGCAAATTCGGAATCTCACTGGCCTGCTCCATTAGGCAAATTCGGAATCTCACTGGCCTGCTCCATTAGGCAAATTCGGAATCTCACTGGCCTGCTCCATTAGGCAAATTCGGAATCTCACTGGCCTGCTCCATTAGGCAAATTCGGAATCTCACTGGCCTGCTCCATTAGGCAAATTCGGAATCTCACTGGCCTGCTCCATTAGGCGAATTCAGAATCTCACCGTACCATGGCGAGACACCAATTATCAGCACTTAAGCACCATTTCCAGACAATTGACGAGAGCTAACATCATCCAAAGGCCTCCTGTCATTCACCAGCCTCCCCAGCAAGTGCTCACGCTGGCGCCGATACCTTTGTAAAGCATGGACCTGATGGAAAGGCTTCTGTGGCGAGTCGAGGAGGTGAGTATCCATCTCTTCTCACAGGTAAAGAGCCCGGGGGCAGTGGGCTTACTGCCACTGTGCTCGGTGGGGGATGAGGCACCCTCGGCTTTGGGTAGGGGGACCCTCCGCAGGGGTTGGCCATCATGGGCGGGTGGGGTGGGAGGCGCTGGGGGGCAGTTGCTCATGGCACCAGCATGCCAACCTTTGGATCACTGCCCGTCTGTCCCACCGATCACCCATAACCCCCACTGACTGCTGAGGCTCTGGATGTGCGGCTGAAGGCAATCGCTAATAGGGAATTGGCAGTCATGGTTAAGTGAGTACCTAACGCATGCCAAGTGGGTCCCCGTGGGTAGGCGGGCCATGTAGCATGTGGGAGTCATTTCCTACCATTCCGATCACACTTGACGCCTGGACACTGTGGGACTCAACAGCACACACGCATCAGCCAACATCTGAACACCCAGGGGATGGGACACGGCTCCCGGGACATGACCACGGCCGGAGGGAGGTGAGTGCCATGGGGATGGCGGGTTGCCTGGAGAGTCAGGTAAAGGGTCTGGGGGTCAGCTTGCATTGTGGAAGAAGGTGACAAAGGCATCGCGATGTTTCTGCAAAGAGTTGTTTAATGGGGTCAGTACGGTGACGCAGTGGTTAGCACTGCAGTCTCACGGTGCCAATGTTTCAGGTTCAATCCCGGCTCTGGGTCACTGTCTGTGTGGAGTTTGCACATTCTCCCTGTGTTTGCGTGGGTTTAGCCCCCACAACACGAAGATGTGCAGGGTAGGTGGATGGAACACGCTAAATTGCCCCTTAATTGGAAAAAATGAATTGGGTACTCTAAATTTATCTTTTAAAAAGTTGTTTAATGTGCTGTACAATACCCCATTTCCAATAGTGCCACCTGGGCCAACCCCACCCCCTACCCCAGTGCCCTCAGTGATGCCTGGCCCTCCCAGCTCTACCACTACATCTTGATGTTTCCCCAGGATGCTGGAGCCAGCCAGCTGCTTACCTCGTCCCATGGCCTTCGATGCCCCTGGCGGGCGTCCTCTGGGGTCAGAGGGCCCCAGCTCACTTCCTGACGGTACATGCACAGCCATGCCTCCCTCTACCGTGTGCTGACCCCGGGACGCGGCCTCATCAGAGGGGTGGAACTCTGGAGTGCTGGTGGCCACCGTCGCCGCCCAATGGGACGGATTCTCGTTGGTATTCTGCGCCCCCCCCCTCCTCCCAATTGGTGCCCAAAGGGCCCTGGGGCTCACTTGCGATGGAGGGGCAGCTGGTTTGGGCATTGACTGACCCTGCATTATCTGGCTCTGCCAGCCTTGGTGGTTAGTCCACACCATCGTGTTGACGTCCTCGATGATGCTCCTCAGTAACTGGAACACATCCCCCAGTGACTGGGCCATGCGCTGAAGTGCCCAGGCATGCCCACCCATGACTGAGACAAGCTCCGCAGCACCTTGGTAATTCCCATCTGAGAGCGGGACATAAAGAACAAAGAACAATGCATTCCATATGCTTTCTTGACTACTTTGTCCACTTGTGTTGCTACTTTCAAAGACCTTTGGACCTACACGCCCAGATCTCTCTGACTTATGCCGGGACCAGCCCCCTGCTAACAAAGTCAGCATCACTGAAGCAGCTCTTGCTCAGCTCAGCCAACCGCAGTCAGCTCGCAACAGCTCGCCAGGAGACTGGCCCCAAGATTCGGGAACGTAGACCTGGGGAGGTTGTTAGACACTGTGAAGACCAGGAGGGATGTCCTGTTCCTCCAAGGGTCCAGGAGGGTCAGCCATGGGGTAGCTAGTGCTGCCTGGGACAAGGATGGCGGGGGCTGTGAGCGCCGGGAGTATGATCAGGAGGACTGGCCTCCAGTGCAGGAAAAAGGTCAAGGACTTACACAGTGCGAAGAGACACCAATGTGCCGCCCCCCCCCCAACTCTCCATGTGACCCCCAACCATCCCTCCACTGCCCCTCCCCCTTCAACCCTCCCAACCCTTCATTCACACCCACCATCCCACCACTGGGAACCATGCGTGTGGCTAACAATGCCCTCTCTGTCTCCTCAGGAAAAGCTCTCCCTCAATCAGTCTGGCAGTGGTGCTCCCGACATCAGAGTCCCCACTACCTTCAATGAGCGTGCCCTGAAGTTGACTGGTATGGTCAAGGACAGGGCAGTCACCGACGCGGAGGCTTGCGGACGCTGCAGAGGTGAGGAACCACCAGGCTCCACCCGGAGGACCTATCAAACGTGAGTTGTTATTGCCTTAATGACTGACCCATCCTTCCCACGGACCATACGTCCGTTCTCCTGCAGGTTCTCCAGCCGACCCATCCTGGGCAGCCCCCTCTCCAGTATCCCATGAGAACACCTCAGAGGAGAGCTCCGAGGATGTCGCGTCACAGCTGTAATCCCCTCCCTCCACCAGCGTAGATACACACACCTCGGTGGGACATGTTAGTGGTCAGGCATCTGGGGCACAATCTGGTGGGCACCACACTGCTGCTGATGTATCAGGTGGAGGCAGGCGAGACAGCCGTCGGAGGGCTGCCAGATCCCAGGACCCAGCAGGGTTCCAGCCTGATGCTGAACCTGTGGAAGAGGCTATCCAGGAGCTGATGGAGACGATGGGGAGAGGCCGGGACATTCAGAGGGAGATGTCAGCGTCACTCCAGCAGACCCATAGCTGCTTAGTGTCAGGCTTGGAGGAGTCCCAGAGGCTACAGGCGCTGGATATGTTGCTGGGAATGAGTGGCACTGAAGCCAACACCTCTTGGATGGTGACCCCAGTGGTGAGCCTGTTGCACGACGCCGGCACCATAAGTGAAGGTGTCCAAGAGTAGTAACAGTGCAACAGTAGTGGACTCGCCAACATTAAGAGCATTTAAATGGTCATTGGATAAACATATGGACGATAAGGGAATAGTGTAGATGGGCTTTAGAGGGGTTTCACAGGTTGGCACAACATCGAGGGCCGAAGGGCCTGTACTGCGCTGTTATGTTCTATGTTCTGAAGCCTCGCGCAGTCGGTGACGGCCACGGCTGAGGGCCTAGGCAGAATGTCCGACTTGCTGGGGGATGTAACCCAGTACCAGGCTGACCTTGATAAGGTTCTGTGGGACATGTCCTGCTCAGATGGGAATGGCTGAGTCACTGCAGAGCATGTCTCAGTCACTGAGGGGCATTGCTGAGGGCGTTGGCATGATGGTGCAGGCAACATTGAACCGCCAGGGCTGGCAGAGCCAGATGATGGAGAGGCAGCCGGGGCTCGAGCTGCCCTTCTATTCCAAGGTGAACCCCAGGACCCTATGGGCACTGAGCTGGAGGAGGGGTGCCGGGTGCCAACCCGGACCCATCCCATAGAGGGGTGATGGTGGCCACCAGCTCCCCCGAGTTCCAGCCCACCGACGAGGCCGCGTGTCACAGCCAACACACAGGACATGTGCCGCCGACAAGTGAACCGGGGCTCTCTGGGCTCAAGAGCCCCCAGAGGACACCGCCAGGGGCATTGAAGGCCACGGGAGATGGTAAGCAGTTGGCTGCCTCCACCTCAGATGTGCGACCTGGGGATACACCTAGACTTAGTGATAGAGCTAGGAGGGCAAAGCACATTGAGGATCACTGGGGGCACCGGGGGACGGAGTGGGAGGTGTAGGTAGGGAATGAGGGGGCTGGGGTAGGGGTGGGGGAGGGAGCAGAACCATCGGGAGAGTGGGGAATTTTAAATCACTATAAACACCTTTGTGCACAACTAGTATGATGCCTCTGTCACTTTCTTCCACAATGCTCGCTAACCTCCGAACCTTTGGCCCATCTCTCCAGGACCCCCACCCCCCCTGTCCCCGTGGCATTCACCTACTTTCCAGCTGTGAACATGTCCTCGGAGCTGTGTCCGCTCCCCTTGGTGTTCGGATGTTGGCTGTTGCGTGTATGGTGTTGCCTCCCACAGTGTTCAAGCAGTGTCCAGGCATCACGGTGTGATTGGGATGCTAGGCAATGAGTCCCACATGATACATGGCCTGCCCACCCACGGGAATCCACTTGGGTTGTGTGAAGTGCTCACTTAATGATGATTGCCAATTCCCTATTAGCAATAGCCTTCGACTGCACAGTCAGAGGCCTCAGCAGTCTGTTGGGGGGGTTATGGGTGGTCGATGGGGCAGACGGGCAGGGACAGGAGTTTCCCCCAGATCCAGGGTCTGGCATGCTGGTGCCATACGCGGTTAACTACCCAGCGTCCCGTCCCCCCACCCGCTCATGGTGACCCACCCCTGTGGAGGGTTGCCCACCCCTTGCCAAGCAGTGGGATGGCACGTCCAGCGCCCCCGGGCTCTTTGCATGTTTCCCACAGAAGCCCTTCCTCCAGATTCACATTTTTCAAAAGGAGTATTAATCGCCGGCAGCGTGAACACTTGCTGGGGTGGCCACTGAATCATGGGAGTCCACTCAATATGGTGTTGCTCCTGTTAATTGTATGGCAATAATTGGTTTATCGCCATGCTACGGGTGGGCAGCTGGTTCGAGCCCTGACTGCCTCTCCATCATCTGGCTCTGCCAGCCCTGGCAGTTCAATGTTGCCTGCACCATCATGTCAACGCCCTCAGCGATGCCCTTGGAAAGAGCTCCCCACCCAAGCCCACAACTCCACCCCTTTGGACACGAGGGGCAATTTATCACCGCCAATCCACCTAACCTGCACATCTTTGGACTGTGGGTGGAAACCGGAGCACCCGGAGGAAACCAACTCAAACACTGGGAGAACGTGCAGATCCCGGACAGACCATGACTCAAGCTGGGAATCGAACCTGGGACCCTGGAGCTGTGAAGCAACTGTGCTAAACACTCTGCTGCCATGCTGTTTGAAGTGGTGGAGCGGCTGGAGGCAATGCTGTCGGGCAAGGCCCCGGGTCCGGACAGGTACCCAGTGGAGTTCTGTAAAATATTCTCGGGTGTGCTGGGGCCCCTGTTGGTTTAATGAGGCTAGGGAGTGAGGGGTGCTTCCCCCCCCCCCCCCCTCCCCCCCCCCCCCCCCCCCCCCCCCCCCCCCGACGATGTCGCAGGCCTCAATCTCTCTCATCCTGAAGCGGGAGAAGGACCAGGAACAGTGTGGATTGTACTGGCCAATCTCCCTGCTAAATGTAGAGGCCAAGCTATCTGGCCTCGAGAATAGAGGATTGTGTGCCAGGAGTGATAGGGGAGGACCAGACTGGATTTGTGATGGGAAGACATTTGGCGGCAAATATCAGAAGGCTGTTAAATGTGATAATTATGCCCTCCGAGGGACGAGAGGTGGAGTTGGTGGTTGCCACGGATGCGGACAAGGTCTTCGATTGGGTGGAGTGGGAATACTTATGGGAGGTCCTGGGGCGGTTTGGGCAGGGTTTTGTGGACTGGGTCTGGTT
The DNA here is from genome assembly GCF_902713615.1 of Scyliorhinus canicula. NCBI lineage: Eukaryota > Metazoa > Chordata > Chondrichthyes > Carcharhiniformes > Scyliorhinidae > Scyliorhinus > Scyliorhinus canicula. The sequence continues at coordinate 9,888,872 of NC_052167.1, read as the reverse complement.
GCTGTACCAGGCACCGGTGGCGAGTGTGAGGAGGAACCGCGTGAGCTCGGACTATTTTAGGCTGCAACGGGGGAACGAGGCAGGGATGTCCATTCTCCGCACTGCTTTTTGCCGTGGCTATAGAGCCACTGGCGATGGCGCTGAGAACATCGAAGGACTGGCAGGGGATAGAACAGGGCCTCTCTGTACGCGGGAGACCTGCTTCTGGACATTTCGGACATGCTGGGGGGGGGGGATTAGAGGGAATATGGGGATCCGATAGGAATTTCGGCCGATTTTTGGGGTAAATTGAACATGGGGGGGAAAAAAGTGAAGTCTTTCCGTTCCAAGCGTGGGGGCAGGTGAAGAGTCTGGAAGAGTTGCTGTTCAAGGTAGTGGGAGGGAGCTTTCGGTATTTGGGTATCCAGGTGACGCGGGAATAGGAGCAGCTGCACAAGCTGAATCTGGCTCGGTTGGTGGAGCAGATGAAGGCGGACTTCAGAAGGTGGGATGTGTTTGTCACTGGCGGGGAGGGTCCAGACGGCGAAGATGACGGTTCTCCCAAGGTTTTTGTTTATATTTCAGAGCCTCTCAATTTTTATCCCCAAGACTTGCTTCAAGAGGGTGAATGCGGTGGTCTCTGGGTTTGTGTGGGTGGGTGAAGAAGATGCTGCTGGAGTGGTGTCGAGGGGGTGGGGGTGGGGGTGGGGGGGGGGTGAGGGGGGGGGTGGGACTGGCCCTTCCAAACTTTATAAATTATTATTGGGCGGCGAACATAGCAATGGTCAGGTAGTGGGGGAGGGGTCGGTGTGGGAGCAGGTGGAGGCAGCCTCATTTAGGGGCACTCTTAACGCCGCCTCTGCCGTTCTCGCCGGCTCAGTACTCCACAAGCCCGATAGTAGTGGCTGCCCTGAGGGTGTGGGGACAGTGGAGGAAGCACATGGGGATGGAGGGGGCGTCGTTATGGGCGCCAACTTGTGGCAACACCAGTTTGCTCCGGGGGGGGGCTGGATGGGGGATTTCGGGGGTGGCAGCGGGCGAGGATCGAGCGGTTCGGGGATTTGTTTATAGATGGGGGCTTTCTGCGTTTTGAGGAATTGTAGATGGAATTCGAACGACCTGGTGGGAATGGGTTCCACTACTTGCAGGTGGGGGACTTTGTGCGGAAGCATTCAATGCAGCCTCGTCATATGCCAGGCTTGGCCTGATACAATTCAAGGTGGTACACAGGGTGCACATGAATGTGGCCTGGATGAGCAGGTTCTTTGAAGGGGTGGAGAACAGGTGGGCCCGTGAATCATGTCCATATGTTTTGGGCACGTCCGAGGCATAGAGGATTTTGGCAGGGATTTGCCGACGTCACGTCGAAGGTATTGAAGGCACTGGTGGTTCCGAGTCCAGAGGTGACGATTTGTGGTATGTTGGATGACCCGGGAGTCCAGGAGGTGAGGGAGGCTGACGTTTTGCCTTTGCCACCCTGGTAGGCCGGAGACGGATCTGGTTGGCGTGGAGGGACCAAAATCAGTGGTATGGGTCAGTGACATGGACGGGTTTCTCAGGCTTGAGAAGATCAAGTTCGCCTTGAGTGGATCAATGTTAGGGTTTGCCTGGAGGTGGCAGCCGTTTATTGACTTCTTTGGGGAAAATTAAGCTGTCAGCAGTGGGATTGGAGTGGGGGGCGGGGGGAGGGGGGGGTGTAAAAAGAAAAGAGGGAGGCATGGGGGGATTGGATCAGGTGGGAAATGTTTAGTGGGGAATTGGGATTGGGGAATTGCCTATGTAAGCCAGGTTGGCTGGGTTTGGTTGGGTGTGTGTTCACTTTGGGTTTTTTTTCTTGAAAATTGTTAAAATTATAAATGCCTTAATATAAACATTTAAAAAAAACAATGGAGCAAAAGCTTTGTTTGACAAGATAGGTGGAAAACCTGAAGCAAATTCTTAATGCAAACAACTCACGGAAAGCATTGTTTGAAAGAAGATTTTAAAGCATTCCTTTTTGGGAATGGAAACACTTGTGACTGACTATCATCTGGAGTTATTGTGAGAGACGATGCACAGAAGATCGGTTGAATGGCATCGGCCATTTAGTTTCAGAGCAGGGTGTTATCTTTGGACTGTATATACATTTGTGAAACTTGGAGGAATAAAGAAATATTGTATTATAGAAAACTTTTCATGTTTAATAAATGTTTCTTTTTCTTGTTGGTAAAATCTAATTAGTCCTGTGACTTTGTTTCTCCATGTTTTTTTAAAAAAAATAAAACGTATGATCTCCTCCTGAGCCAGGGTCCCATTCTGGAACCTTCCTATCCAGTAGTAACACCAACTGGAATCGTAACAATCCTTGACTAACAAAGCCACCACACCTTTTCCCTTTTGCTTGACTTCCTAAATATCAAATACCCTTGGATATTCAGTTCCCAGTTTTGGTCACCTGCAACCATACTTGCATAATCACAATTATATTGTACCCCTTTACATCTATTTTCACTGTTAACTCATCAACCTTATTTTGAATGCTCCCTGCATTCAGATACAGGCCTTGAGACTTGTCTTTATAACATATTCACACATCATTTTTGGTATTATGGCCCTGTTTGCCTCTGCCTTTCACTTTTATGTCTAGAATTTCTATCATTGTCATTTCTCTTCTGTCTCCTCGCTCTGGTTCCCACCCACCTGCCGCTCTCATTTAATCCCGCACCCACAGTACAATCCCAATCCAACCTACATCCCAATGGCACAGAGTAATACTTGCTTTCTAGAACAGAGTTGGGTCCTGTCAGAATCCCTGCAGACTCTGGCTGGATATCTTCAAAACACTGCTTCAACTGATTTGTTTCATCTTCCCTCTTGTCCTCAGACAAGTCTGCACTACTTTAAATACTATTACTCTTTTTTTAACTATCCTACTATGAGACCAAACTGCCTTACATGTGGTCTCTGTGTTAGCCAGAGCAGAAGTCAACTCAAGGTCAACTCACCCAGAAGTGACATAATCTCCTCAAGCTGAAGACAAATTAACTCCCCAGGTTGAAAACATACCAACTCGCCAGGAACTCGTCCCTAGTCAGACAACAATGCATTCGCCCTGGCTTTTGCAAAGGTCAATTTAACCTTTAGCTCCTAACAGCAAAATAATGTTCTTTTAAAAACATGACAACTGCAGTGAAACACACTCTAACCCTGGTTGTTAAACCTTAAATTGCCAAATATTTATTATCCGATATATCTAAAATTTTCATTCATCTTAATTGGGCAGCACGGTAGCATTGTGGATAGGACAATGGCTTCACAGCTCCAGGGTCCCAGGTTCGATTCCGGCTTGGGTCACTGTCTGTGCGGAGTCTGCACATCCTCCCCGTGTGTGCGTGGGTTTCCTCCCACAGTCCAAAGATGTACAGGTTAGGTGGATTGGCCATGATAAATTGCCCTTAGTGTCCAAAATTGCCCTTAGTGTTGGGTGGGGTTACTGGGTTATTGGGATAGGGTGAAGGTGTTGAACTTGGGTAGGGTGCTCTTTCCAAGAGCCGGTGCAGACTCGATGGGCCGAATGGCCTCCTTCTGCACTGTAAATTCTATAATTCTATGATCTATGATCAATCCCTGTAAAGACATTGATTCTAGTCCTGCCGGGGTACAACCTGTTCAACTTGTACAGGTCCCGTCTTCACCAGACTCTGTCCCAATGCCTCAAGAAATCTAAATCCCTCTGTCCTACATGTTCAACTGGCCTTGTCTCCTATTCCAAATCTAACACCTGGAACTGGGAATAATCCTGAGATTACTGAGGTTGTGCTTTTTAATTTATTTTCAGCTCCCTACATTCTATTCTTTCAGGACCTTATCCCTCTTTTAACGTATGTCGCAGGTACCGATATGGACCGACCTCTGCTGTTCCCCCTCCCCCTTCAGAATATCCTGTAGCTGCTCAGTGACATTCTCGACCCTGGTACCAGGGATGTGACATACCATTCCGATGTCACATCTGCGGCCACATAATTGTCTTAATTGTTCACCTTAAAATAGTATCCCCTGGTACTATTGCTCCCCTCCCACCCACAATGCAGCTGAGCTACTCATGATGTCACAGACATGGCTCTTCCTGCATTCCCCTGTATAAACCATCTCCCTCAGCAACATCTAAAATGGAAAGTCTGTTTGAGAAGAAGATGGACCCCGTCAAGGCCTGCACTACCTACCACGTATTTTTACTCCATCTGGTAGTCACCCATTCCCTTTCAGCCTGTTTTTAAAAAATAATTTAGAGTACCCAATTCATTTTTTCCAATTAAAGTGCAATTTAACGTGTCCAATCCACCTAGCCTGCACACCTTTGGGTTGTGGGGGCGAAAGCCACGCAGACATAGGGAAAATTTGCAAACAACACACGGACAGTGACCCAGAGCCGGGATAGAACCTGGGACCTTGGCATCGTGAGACAACAGTGCTAACCACTGCACAACTTTACTGCCCTCCCTTTCTGCCGATGTACTCTTTACCTAGGGTATGACCACCTCACTTTACATGCTATCAACAAAGATCTCATCCTTCCCCACTGTTACCAGACTCCCAAACGACCCTCTTATGGACTGACCTGATTAATACTACACCCCATATGTTTCACTCGATGCTGGTGTTTATGTTGCTACATTGTGTACCGTTTATGTATTTTATTTTATTTTAATGTACTTAATTATCTGTTAAGCTGCTCGCAGAAAAATACTTTTCACTGTACCTCGGTACATATGATAATAAACAAATCCAATCCAATCCTTGCAGATCCTCCACAGTGACAGCTGCTGCCACTCCACCTTCGCAACCCAGATTTCGCGTAACTACAGCTGGAAACCCTTACTGCATATGTGGTCACCCTGGCCACTGGAAGTGACCCTGACTTCCCACATTGCACAGGAGAAGCAATCCACATGGACGAACTGTCCTGCCATGACCTACCCTTAAATTACTCTCTTTACTTTTATTTCCTCTAATTTATAGAATATTATTGAAAGGAGAAATACTAACCGGATCCTACTTACTAAGGCCACAGATCTTCTTTCTCCCTCAGTCATCAAACTCCCAATTAAGCACTCTAATGCAGCCCAAAGAAGCTTCGAGTAATGCTGGTGTTGATGGTAGACTGCATTTATGCTCTCTGAATCGAGCCTCTGAAAACCTGTTTTAAGGCAGTTTTCTAATTAACGAGTTGTACCTGCAAGCCGAGTCTACACAACAGCTGTTTTAAAGCTGGAAGACGGGTTTTCCGCAGCATCTGCTCTAATTCTGATTATAACTAATCAACAGTTTACATTTATATAGCACCTATGATGTTGTAAAGCATTGGCTGAGCTACATCAGAAAATATTAGGGCAAGTGGTCAAATGCTTTGTCAAAGAGTAACATTCGAAAGGAGGAATATGAGATAATAATAATCTTTATTACCCAGGTTGGCTGACATTAACATTGCAATGAAGTTACTGTGAAAATCCCCCAGTCGCCACATTCAGGCCCCTGTTCGGGTACACAGAGGGAGAATTCAGAATATCCAATTCAACTAACAGCACGTCTTTCAGGACTTGCAGGAGGAAACCGGAGCACCCGGAGGTAACCCACACAGACACAGGGAGAAGGGGCAGACTCCGCACAGACAGTGACCCAAGCCGGGAATCGAACCTGGGGCCCTGGAGCTGTGAAGCAACAGTGCCAACCACTGTGCTCCGTTCCGCAAGATGGAGAGGCAGAGCAGTTTAGGGAGGAAATTCCAGAGTTTGGGGCTTGGACAATTGATGGCGCGACCACCAATGGTGAAGTAGTTAAAATCGGGAATGTTCAAGTCGCCACATTCTGGAGCCTGTACACGGAGAGAGAATTCAGAATGTCCAATTACCTAACAGCACGTCGTTCGGGTAGCTACAGAGTAGAGTTTGTCAAGGGACTGAAAACCATGTACTTTCCAACATTGAATTGGAGGAAATGTTTGCTTATTGGATGTTGGATAATCAGTCTGACAATATCGATACAGTGGAGGAGTTAAGAGGAGATGGTGGCATAGCGGTACTGGACTAATGATCCAGAAACCCAAGGTTGTGCTGTGGGGACCCACGTTTGAATCCCACTCACGGTATCTGGTGGAATTTGAATTAAATTTTTTAAAATCTGCAGTTGAAAGCCTAATGATGATCATGAAAACCATTGTCAATTGTTGTAAAATCCCATCTTGTTCACTCATGCCCTTTCGGAGAGGAAATCTGTCTTCCTCACCCCGTCTGGCCTCCATGTGACTGCAGACCCACAGCAATGTGGTTGACTCTTAACTGCCCTCTGGAATTGCCGAGCACCGATTCAGTTCAAGGACAATTAGGGATGGGTAGTAAATGCCGGCCTCGCCAACAAAGCCCACATCCCTTGAAGGAATAAAAAATAAATTGTGGTAGGTGGTGGGAGGTAAGAGCTGGGGGGTGTCATCAAAAACAGGAGAGGAGCCAAAGACACCGGAGGTAATGGTGCAGGTTGTCTAAACTGAAGCCATTGTGTCAGATGGGAGTGTGGGAAATGCAAGGGGATAAATGCAAGTGTCAGAGTGGGTATCAGAGGGGAATGTGAGGGAGAAGAGTGTGAGGAAAAGAGAGAATGTGGGCATTGACAAATGTGTCTTTATTAATGTGGTGGTATGGAAATGAGCACTGCCATTGGTGCAGAGCACTGGCTTCCCATTGGCTCTGGCTGGTCATGTGCCTCTCGTCCGATTGGTTGGGACTAGTCATGTGACTGCTCTCCAATTGGTCGAGAGGCAAGTAGCGACATCCATGGAGGAAGCGAGGGGCCGTGCTTCGCCGAGGCTTAAAGTTTCTTTCTCTAAGAATCTCTGGCGGATCTGGGAAGATTGCATACCCGCAACGAAAGCGTCTCTGATTAAAAGTTGGCTGTGCTCGGCCGCAGAGACTTGTGGGCAGGCGCAGTTTCTCCCCAGAACAAGAAGGGCCCGGTACAATTCGTCTAAAGACTCACCGGGGAATTGCTGTCTCATGGCCAGTAAGTGCCGTGCGTAGACCTGGTTCACCGGCCGGATGAAATGTCCTTTAAGCAAGTCCATGGCCGCGTCGTAGTCTGTCGTGTCCTCTATGAGCGTGTACACGGCGGTGCCAACGCACGAGTGGAGGATGTGCAATTTTTGTCCCCTCGTCAGGACGTTCTCGGCTGTGCTCAAGTAGCTATTGAAACAAGCCAGCCAGTGTTTAAATGCTGCTGTTGCATTTGCTGCATGTGGGCTGAGTTGAAGGCACTACGGCTTGATACGAAGCTCCATCCTTTAAAATCTTGTGCATTAAATTGATGCACAATCAATGGACACGAAACGTAGATGAGATCCAAACGATAGGCTTTAATGCACAAGATGTGTGCCCGGCAGCAGACGTACAGAGAAAGGCCGACTGTCGGGAAGCACGGGTTCTTATATCCCGCCTTATAGGCGGAGCTACCTACCTCTCAGCCAATCGGCTGAGGGGCACATGACTTACCTGGGCCAATGGGCAGCGAGTCCTCTGCACCAATAACAGCTCACTTCCAGGTACCGTAATACCCCTAGTCATACTACCCAGCAACTCAAACTCCTCCTCTAATGCCTCCAGGCTCGGGAAGCCTGTACCAGCCTCCCCGAACAGGCGCCTGAATGTGGCGACTAGGGGCTTTTCACAGTAACTTCATTTGAAGCCTACTTGTGACAATAAGCGATTTTCATTTCAAGCCCTCCTCAATGAAGTGATCCCCAAATTTCTCAATCCCTGCCTGCTGCCATCTCCTGAAGCCACTGTCCCCCCCCTGAACAAACCTGTGATTACCACAGATCGGTGACGTCACCGATGCCCACCTCCAATCTCATGTGCTGTCTCCATTGTCCCCACACCCTCAGGGCTTCCCCCACCACCGGGCTTGTAGAGTATGAGCCGGCGAGAACGGCAGGGGCGCCATTCATAAAGCCTCCAAACTCGTACCCTTGCAAGGTGCCACCTCCACTCGCTCCCACATTGTCCCCTCTCCCACTACCCACTTCCAACCATTGATATGTTGGCGGGCCCAGTAATAGTTAATAAAATTCGGAAGGGTCAAGCCCCCCTCTCCACGCCCCTGTTCCAAAAGTACCTTCTTCACCCTTGGGGTCATACCAGCCCAAACAAAACCCGAGATCGGAGCGTTCAAATTCCTGAAAAAAGCCTTTGGGATAAAAATTGGAAGACATTGAAAAACAAACAGCAACCTCGAGAGGACCGTCATCTTCACAGTCTGTACCCTCCCCGCTAATGACAGCGGGAGCATGTCCCACCTACTGAAATCTCCTTTCATTTGCTCGACCACCCTGCCCAGGTTTAATTTATGGAGCTGAACCTAGTCCCTTGCCACCTGGATCCCCACGTACCTAAAACTCCTTCACACCACTTTAAACGGTAACTCCCTCAGTCTCCTCTCCTGCCCCCGTGTCTGGATCGCGATTACCTTGCTCTTACCCATATTTAACTTGTAGCCTGAGAACTGACATATTTGTTCCAATATCTCCATAATTCCAGGCATCCCCCCCAACGGGTCTGTTATGTAAAAGAGCAAATTTCTACGTAGAGCGAGATCCTATGCTCCACCCCCGTCTTACTATCCCCTGCTAGACATTCGATGACCGAAAGGCCACTCCGCAAATCTTTCGAACCAGGGGAAGAGTTGGCAGTGTGAATTCTTTGCATCAGGTTTAGCTGGATACATGGATACATGCATCTACTCCAATAAGTGAGGATTTTGTGTCATCCACAATTTAATAATCAAGTGGAACTTTAATGTCACCACTCTGACTCTGAACTATAAAGTAAAATGAACCTGTTATTGCTATTTCATTTCCATTGCAGTCTGTTAATCTACAATGTGTTTTTTTATATTTTGGACAGGTTGCTACTTTGCCCAAATCCGATTCTGTTATCAGATTAGCGTGCGTGCCAGTGTCCAATTTAAATTGTGCCTCCGATCCATTTATGATCAATGTTTCTATCCAATCTTTATTTCTATTGGATAGTTGCCTGATTGGTTTATCAGCAGTATCATTTTCATTTGTTTTATTGATTGCTTCTATTATGAAGTTGTCCAGTGAAGTAGGCATAGTGAGATCAATCTTTGATTAAAAAACATTTCCTTTTCCTTGTTTTGCATAGTGTTGCTTTTTTATGCTGTTGAAATGCCTTTTTAAATTGATTCTGCTGTTTTGTTGTGTTAAATCTGCATGTATAGCAAAACGATTGAGTTTGTTACATGTTGTACACCTATTTCCAAATGCAGGACAGTGTTTCTTTAAATAGGAATGTCCACAGTGTGCATATATCATTACGTTGCTGACTTCATGCGAAAACCTCTCATGCGCTAATAGGTCAATTTCCGGTTTGTGTCTTTTTTCAAAGTGCACAGAACGTCGAATGCCCATTTCACGTTTTTTTTCTTACCCGCGCCTGCACAAAACGGCTACTTGCTACAGCGTGGCATCGACCACGTTGCTGAAGTTCACGCCATCTTCACGGGATCTGAATTCAGCATATTCATTGGTGGCTTGCACATTTGCATTACAGAGGTTAATGGCTTCTTCTAAAGTTGTTTGGTTTTCTTAGTAAACCTTCCCGCATTTGCTGTTCAAATATGCCAAACACAACTTGGTCATAAGTTGAGTCAGTAATTGAGGTAAAATTGCAGGGCTGTGCTTGAAGCCTAAAATCAGTCAGAAAAGAGTCAAAAGATTCCCCTTTTAGCTGCACCTTTTTTTAAAACATGTATCTACACATCCTTGACCTGTTTTTTGCAATGAGAGTCAAATTTTTCCATTACATTCTCATGCTTATTGTTCTCTTCATTTTCTAAGAAATCAAATGAGTTAAAGAGTTCAAATGCCTGCAGACCTGCCAGATTTGGCAGGAGAACTGTCTTCCTAATGTCAGGATTCAAGTGCGAGGCAGAGAGAAATACTTCAAACTGCTTTTTGTAGTTTTCCAATTAGAGTTTACTAGACATCTTGAAGTTATCTGGCTTTTGCACAGCATCTCTAATGATTTAGGCCAGGCCTTTGAGATTGACCAATTAGAATATGAGTTCCCTGATTAGTGGCCCAATCAGGGATCCCCTTTCTCTGTATATAACAGGGAGTGTCAGATCCTCTGCACTCCCGGTGTAGACAGTGAGCTGAATGCACCCCCGGTGTCGACAGCGAGCTGAGTGCGCCCCCGGTGTCGACAGCGAGCTGAGTGCGCCCCCGGTGTCGACAGCGAGCTGAGTGCGCCCCCGGTGTCGACAGCGAGCTGAGTGCGCCCCCGGTGTCGACAGCGAGCTGAGTGCGCCCCCGGTGTCGACAGCGAGCTGAGTGCGCCCCCGGTGTCGACAGCGAGCTGAGTGCGCCCCCGGTGTCGACAGCGAGCTGAGTGCGCCCACGGTGTAGACAGGGAGCTGAATGCACTCCCGGTGTCGACAGCGAGCTGAGTGCGCCCCCGGTGTCGACAGTGAGCTGAATGCACTCCCGGTGTCAACAGCGAGCTGAGTGCACTCCCGGTGTAGACAGCGAGCTGAATGCACTCCCGGTGTAGACAGCGAGCTAAGTGCGCCCCCGGTGTCGACAGCGAGCTGAGTGCGCCCCCGGTGTCGACAGCGAGCTGAGTGCGCCCCCGGTGTCGACAGCGAGCTGAGTGCGCCCCCTGTGTAGACAGGGAGCTGAGTGCGCCCCCGGTGTAGACAGCGAGCTGAATGCACTCCCGGTGTAGACAGCGAGCTGAGTGCGCCCCCGGTGTCGACAGCGAGCTGAGTGCACTCCCGGTGTAGACAGCGAGCTGAGTGCTCTCGCGGTGTAGACAGCGAGCTGAATGCACTCCCGGTGTAGACAGCGAGATGAGTGCTCTCGCGGTGTAGACAGCGAGCTGAGTGCGCCCCCGGTGTAGACAGTGAGCTGAGTGCGCCCCCGGTGTAGACAGTGAGCTGAGTGCACTCCCGGTGTAGACAGCGAGCTGAATGCACTCCCGGTGTAGACAGCGAGCTGAATGCACTCCCAGTGTAGACAGCGAGCTGAATGCGCTCCCGGTGTAGACAGCGAGCTGAATGCGCTCCCGGTGTAGACAGTGAGCTGAATGCACTCCCGGGTGTAGACAGGTAGCTGAGTGCGCCCCCGGTGTAGACAGCAAGCTTATACACTCCCGGTGTAGACAGCGAGCTGAATGCACTCCCGGTGTAGACAGCGAGCTGAATGCACTCCCGGTGTAGACAGCGAGCTGAATGCACTCCCGGTGTAGACAGCGAGCTGAATGCACTCCCGGTGTAGACAGCGAGCTGAATGCACTCCCGGTGTAGACAGCGAGCTGAATGCACTCCCGGTGTAGACAGCGAGCTGAATGAACTCCCGGTGTAGACAGCGAGCTGAATGCACTCCCGGTGTAGACAGGGAGCTGAGTGCACTGCCGGTGTAGCCAGCGAGCTGAATGCACTCCCGGTGTAGACAGCGAGCTGAGTGCGCCCCCGGTGTTGACAGTGAGCTGAGTGTACTCCCGGTGTAGACAGCGAGCTGAATGCACTCCCGGTGTAGACAGGGAGCTGAGTGCACTGCCGGTGTAGCCAGCGAGCTGAATGCACTCCCGGTGTCGACAGCGAGCTGAGTGCGCCCCCGGTGTTGACAGTGAGCTGAGTGTACTCCCGGTGTAGACAGTGAGCTGAATGCACTCCCGGTGTAGACAGCGAGCTGAATGCACTCCCGGTGTAGACAGCGAGCTGAATGCACTCCCGGTGTCAACAGCGAGCTGAGTGCGCCCCCGGTGTCGACAGCGAGCTGAGTGCGCCCCCGGTGTTGACAGTGAGCTGAGTGTACTCCCGGTGTAGACAGCGAGCTGAATGCACTCCCGGTGTCAACAGCGAGCTGAGTGTACTCCCGGTGTAGACAGCGAGCTGAATGCACTCCCGGTGTCAACAGCGAGCTGAATGCACTCCCGGTGTAGACAGCGAGCTGAGTGCGCCCCCGGTGTTGACAGTGAGCTGAGTGTACTCCCGGTGTAGACAGCGAGCTGAATGCACTCCCGGTGTCAACAGCGAGCTGAGTGTACTCCCGGCTTAGACAGCGAGCTGAGTGCGCCCCCGGTGTCGACAGCGAGCTGAGTGCACCCCCGGTGTCGACAGGGAGCTGAATGCACTCCCGGTGTAGACAGCGAGCTGAGTGCTCTCGCGGTGTAGACAGCGAGCTGAGTGCACTCCCGGTGTGGACAGCGAGCTGAATGCACTCCCGGTGTAGACAGCGAGCTGAGTGCTCTCGCGGTGTAGAGAGCGAGCTGAGTGCGCCCCCGGTGTAGACAGCGAGCTGAATGCACTCCCGGTGTAGACAGCGAGCTGAATGCACTCCCGGTGTAGACAGCGAGCTGAATGCACTCCCGGTGTAGACAGCGAGCTGAATGCACTCCCGGTGTAGACAGGGAGCTGAGTGCGGTCCTGGTGTCGACAGGGAGCTGAGTGCGCCCCCGGGTGTAGACAGTGAGCTGAATGCACTCCCGGTGTAGACAGCGAGCTGAATGCGCTCCCGGTGTAGACAGCGAGCTGAGTGCGCTCCCGGCGTAGACAGTGAGCGGAATGCACTCCCGGTGTAGACAGCGAGCTGAGTGTACTCCCGGTGTAGACAGTGAGCTGAGTGCACTCCCGGTGTAGACAGCGAGCTGAGTGTACTCCCGGTGTAGACAGTGAGCTGAATGCACTCCCGGGTGTAGACAGGGAGCTGAGTGCGCCCCCGGTGTAGACAGCAAGCTTATACACTCCCGGTGTAGACAGCGAGCTGAATGCACTCCCGGTGTAGACAGCGAGCTGAATGCACTCCCGGTGTATAGTGGCACCTGATTTTTTGGCTGTTGGTTTTGTAAATAAAAGAAATTCTGGTGAAGGGACTTCTGCCGCCGTGAACTTATTACAGCATCCACTTTGGTCGCAGATTTTCAGATGTGTAGCGATGCACTGATTTACTTTCTTTTTTCTTACTGCTCGCTTTTCCGGGTACACAAAGCTCTTTTGAAGAACTAATCTACTTTTATTAATACTAAATTTGAGTTCGACACTTATTGGGAATAGCAAACATACATGTGAGAATTAAACTACATCACCAACACTATCTATCTACTAATTAGAATTATTATATCTTAACTAACTCTGCCCTACAGTATGTATCTTATCTTTGTCGGCTAGTCTAATCTCCTCCCCTTCGTTTAAAATGCAGTGTAATTTATGGTACTGTTCCTTAGCTCCCTCTAGTGACTAGGCTTAACATAACATTAACTCTTCATATGCTGTACATTTGTATAATGTCACAACAACAGCTTCCAGAATGGAAGGGCCTTGATTGATTAAAGCATCCACCCCCAACACACATGAGGAATTCACCTGTATCCTTACCTGGCCAACACCTGTACAAACCTGCTGGAGTGAATGTTCTTGGCTTGTTCTTCTGCTGTTGTGTCCTTGGATATTGTAGGAACTGAGTTGCATTGCTGGTAATTTATAATTTATCACCACTAAGTTTAGTGTCTGATTTTAGTCTGAGACGGGAGCCTTGATATTTCCTGAGTGGGTTTGTGGTTAGTAAAACAAAGGAAGTGCTGCATTTGTTTAATTAATAGGCTTATTCTTAATTTAACATGTGGTTCTTGTACTTTCCATATGTTTAAAAAGTTAATGTCAAATATTAAAGTGCGTGTAGTTTCCACAAATCAGTCGCCAAATACAAGGGGATTAACCTGCTGCTCAGAGGCTGTTAGCAGAAATGAATATATACTCCTTTTTCACATTTTCTCCCAAATTTACACCTACCAACAATAAATCATAATCAGTAACGAACGCAATGTCAATCCCCATCTCAATAACAACAATCCTATCCTCCCACCAAACCCCAATCACCATCCCGCATGTTAACATAAACAAATAGCAAAAAGGAATCAGGAATCTTCCATGGTCACTATTAACACAGACCTTCCATCAGCACCTCTTTCAGCTATGTGGAAGCCGGCTCTACCGGGAAGCTCTGTATCTCCTTTCTGGCAGTCTCGAACCTGCATGTATCTAAATATTTCCCCCTGCTCCAGCCCATACTTCGCTCCCAGCTCCTTCAATCCTGCAAGCCGACCCCCAAGAAACAAATCTTTTCGTGTCCTATTTCCTTTTTCCTCCCATCTCTGAAAATTTCCATCCCACCTCCCTGGCTCAAATCTGTGGTTCCCCGGAATCGGCATTTCCCTTGACCCTGTCCCCAACCCAAAGTGTTGCCGAAACTGCCTCCAAATTTTCAACAAAGCTATTACTACCGGACGCCCTGAGTATTTCCCCGGGGCTGTCGGGAGCAGCACTGTTGCTAACGCCTTTAATCCTGACCCCCTACTCAAACTCTCTCCACTCTGACCCCCTGGGAGTCAACCCCTCTGACCCAGCTCCGCACCTTCTCCACATTTGCCGCCCAGTAGTAATACATCAGGTTCGGATGACCCCAAACCCCCTCTGTGCCTTCCTCTCTGCAGTAGCATCTTTCTAATTCTGTCCACCTTCCGTCCCCACATGAATGAAGTAATCATCCCTTCAATCTCTCTAAAAAATGCCTTTGGCAAGAAAATCGGCAGGCATTGAAAGATAAACAGGAATCGCGGCAACACGTCCGATTTAATCGCCTGTACCCGACCCGCCAGTGACAGAGGGAGACCATCCCACCTTGCCAGATCAGCTTTCACCCTCCCCACCAAACCAGAAATGTTGTACCTACGGTGCCCCACCCCAATCACGAGCAACCTGCACCCCCAGGCATTTAAAGTGAGTCCCTGTTTACAAAATGGCAGCCACCTCACTCCTGCCCCCACCCCCGGCCGAGACACCACAAAATACTCACTCTTGTCCAGATTTAATTTGTACCCCGAGAAAGACCCAAACACCAGAAGCAGCTCCAGTATTTCGCCTATTGACACACTCGGTTCCGACACCTATAACAACAAGTCATCGGCATACAGGGACACCCTAAGAGCAGAGATGAATATTAACCCCACCATTCGATTAACCAGATCCTTGGCTCCATCTCACCTCTGGGCTGTTTTTTTCCTTTTTTTTTCTCCGGGGAAGTTTTGTTGAAGTTTCAATCAGGACCCTAATTGAGATCAATTCAACAACTGGGATTTTCCAGCTGGCCTCTCGGGTCCCACACCAGCTGAGTGGGGCCAGTTTGGGAGACTGGAGTTGGGAATCCGACAGCAAGCCAGGAGACCAGTGCTGCAGGCCTCGCCTTCCTTCCTGTGTGGCAGTTCCAACTGCAAGTCATCCCATAGAGCAGTGTTTTTCAAACTTTCTTTCCGACGACCCATTTTTACCAACCGGCCGACCTTCCCGACCCACGCCGGCCGACCTTCACGACTCACGCCGGCCGACCTTCCCGACCCACGCCGGCCGACCTTCACGACCCACGCTGGCCGACCTTCCCGACCCATGCCGGCCGACCTTCACGACCCACGCCGGCCGACCTTCACGACCCACGCCGGCCGACCTTCACGACCCACCATTTTCTCTCACCTTGTTTGCTGCTGACAAAAATGGAGGAAATGGTTTGGGGTCCCTTTGGCCCCCCCCCGATCTTGGGAAACAAAAGGCTGCGACCATATAAAACAAATTTGGCCGCATTGCGCATGCGCATCGGGCACGCATGCGCAGTACGGCCCAATTTTTGTTGTCTATTCCTGGTCATTTTGAAGGCTGCTCACAGCCGCCATTATTATAAGCCGGCTGCTATAGCTGTTGCGCGCGGATTTGCTCTGTAACCCTCGACTCCTGCCCGCGACCCACCCGCGGCGGGTAGTGCCTCCAAGTTTGACAAGGCCTACTCTAGAGGAGCTTTCCGGCCCTGCCCAACTCCCAACCCCCAGTGGAAGCCTGGCTGCTGAATCTATATTGTAATTAAAAATTTTAAGAACTTCCGCATCTTCATTTGAAGCATCCTCTATCTTACTTACCCTTTACTACAGACATCTGTCTCTCTCACCATGGAAGGCTTCCGATTCATCTTCCGGTTTTGAGTGCTCGCCTACCAGCCTTAACTGGAGAGCGAACCTTTCTCCGAGGTCAGTGAAAATCCCTGATTTTGGTTTCCTGATCCCAGATGGGAAATCCAGCTCTTTGTGTAGCATTCAGAAATTGAAAGTTCCTAAGATTCGGTCCCAGTGGCACCAGCCCCTTCAGTTCGTCAAGCAATCATCAGTATGTTAGCAAGGACAATAGGTAGTATTGGCCCAATAATCAAAAAATGCTAGAAATGATCAGATGCAGACACACACCTATTCTTACTCACACACAGGCTACCCATACTCACACATGCACTCTTACTTGCACAATCTTGCTCGTGCATGCACTCTTGCTCGTACACCCTTACACATGCAGACATACACACAACACATGCATGTGAACACACACATTCACATTCTCAGGCACAAGTAGTCACGCACAGACCCATTCACAGAAACACAGATGCACACTTGCCGCTGGTGTTACTTTATGGTCACAATCCTTGATCATTTTTTTTAAATAAATGTTTTTATTGGATTTTTGAACAAAGTATATTTACCGTTATGTAGGGAATGTGGATTGGGAGCAACTGTTTAAGGGTAAATCCACATTTGAAATGTGGAAGTTGTTGGTCGTTCTGGGTGAGTGTGCTTAACACTCACTTTGGCTCTGTTTCTCGTTCTAAGCTCTGGAGTCGCCAGGTGCCGTAAAGACACCGCCACAGGTTTCAAGGTCAAGTTCAAAGCAATAAAGCTGTACACCAATTAGTAAGTCCAAAACAATTAGAGTTTATTATAACACAATTATAATAACACTCATGCACACGCTAAAGATTAAACTTACTTCTACCAGTAAACAACTAATACTTAGCTAAGAAGGAACTGCGAGGTCAGGGAACAAGGCCTTTGTTCTGTTCTGGTCTGCAGACTTCGAATCGCTATCAGTTGGCAAGGGTGTCAGTAATGCCGGTTTCAGGTAGCGGTCGTTGTTTAGGCCCTTACGTTTTGGTGGCTGCTGCTCAACGGCTGATGTAGAAGACAGGGGTCTGGAGGCTGGAGCCGGAGACCGGAGACAGGAGACTGAACCATGTGTGGGACCTTTCTTTTATAAGTCCCAGGGGGTCCGCGCCCCTTTGGGCAGACTCCCTTACCTGCGTGGGATCGATTGGGCCTCTTCCCAATCGATATGTTTTGAACCCCCCAATCATAGGGCCGTTCCTTGGTTGCTGGGGCGGTTCTTAGGACTTATTGTCCTGGGCTTCTCTGGCGCCACTGGGTCTGGTCTCCTATTGAATGTATCGATTGATACTTAATTTGTGTCCATTGTATCGGGGACTTGCCCGGTATCACCTCATTAGTATGCTAACGACTTCTCTTTCACAGCGTTGCCTGGTCTCTGCAGCAATCAGAAACCGGTTTCTGCAGTTGAAAATGAAAAATCGCTTATTGTTCAATGAAGTTACTGTGAAAAACCCCTAGTCGCCACATTCCGGCGCCTGTCCGGGGAGGCTGGTACGGGAATCGAACCGTGCTGCTGGCCTGCTTGGTCTGCTTTAAAAGCCAGCGATTAGCCCTGTGAGCTAAACCAGCCCCTGGTATTGGGTATTGGGTATTGGTATTGGGACCAGTTGTCCCAATACATAACTGCTCTGCAAGCTGTTTGCTCTTTAACATGTCCGTTTTCCCTGCACTCTTTGCAGTCTTCCATTTTGTGTTCGTTAGTGGCCATCTCAGGTGGCTACACTCCCTCCTTGTGATCCTCACGAGAAATCGTGAAGGATCACCTAAGTACGGTTCCTTTGTGTTCTTTTGTGTTCCCTGACCTCAGCGAGTTCCAGGGCGTCTACTCTGTCCTCATATATGGCAAAAACTTTTAGCTAACATTTTCTGATTGGCGCTATGTCAAAGGGGACATGCATTACCAATTCGAATCGGGAACCTCTAACTATCGCAATAAACTACTCTCATCTCACGTTTAAACATCCTATAACATTCTAAAGCCTTACTCATTCATACCACAGTATCTTTACATCTCGTTTTCTGACTCGGCAGTCGAGTACAGAACATTATAATTCATCCATAATCATTTTTATTTACAGATCGTATTAAATTAAATCTTTTATTATACATCAAGGGGTTGGGGGGATTGGTGGAATCCGAAAATAGGGGATTGAAGTCTGTAAATGGTTGAGGGGCAAGAGCGGGAGGCTCTCCTTTTCCATTTCCTCATCCTGAGGGTCTGCACTATAATGCAGAGAACTGCAATCACCAAAAGTGATTCAATGACATATAAAAGTAAGTACCGGGTCATGAATTTTGTGCACCAGGTCACTGGGCTTTGAGAAGTCAGTGTGTGGGAAACATTAACGGCGGGGGTCATGGGGGAAATATGGTTTGCGTCCGCGCGCAAAAATACAACAACAGTAACTAAAAACATGTAGTTTTCCATCGTGGTCTTCTTTCTTCTCTTCCTTCTCTTCCTTCTGTATGGCTGATCTTGCTCTGATCCCTCCTTCGACTGTTCGAAAGCTATGGGAGCAAGCACAGTATCTGTCAATACATAGTTTAATATCTGTAATGTTAGTGTATCTGTCCTCTCATTCCAATTGTCCCTTAAATGAATGGCCAAGTCACACCCTGTGACTCCCCTCATTTTTTTTTCAAAAGCGAATTTAGAACCAGACATACACCTAACAACTTTTCCACTGCGAACCGTCTCGCAGGCTTTGCGATTTACCATCCGAATGTTCCTGGATGTAAATAGCATGTGGGATGGCTGCCAAAGGGCTACCGTAAAGAAAAATGAAACCAAAGTTTAGAAATGAGATATCCGAATGGGTTGCGTGTGGGCCGCTACGGGTAAAATTTGAATGGGATCCCCGGGTAGGGCGTGCCGTGCTGTACCCAAGCTTAGCTGACCAAAGGGGGTTCTCAGACAGGGCGGGTCCTCAATGCCGTTTCTCCACTGCCTGAGCAACCTGAAATGAACGGGCAAGAATGTATTCGTAGTGGAATTGCAGCCTCTATTCCCAGAAGAGAGGGGCACCTAAAAAACAAGGGAGGAGCCAAGATGCTCCAACATCTACAAACAGAAGACAAGTCGTGAACATTGTCGGTTCACCAGAGGATGTTTAAATTGAGTGAAGTTCTCAGAAGTTTCTGCGGACAAACTAACGTGCATGTGAGGTGGTTACAAGCTTTTCAGCTGAAAAGGAAGTGGCCAATCTCCGAAAAAAAAACATTTAACAAACAAACAAACAAAACATACGTGCAGGTTCCATCAGAAAGGACATCGCTTCCCTCAAGCGGTTCCTCTTTTACATCATCTGGACACCTCAGTTCTCCTCATTCTCTGCGAACAGGGTCGCAAAGTTGTCGGGAGTCAGACATCAAGTCTTCGTCTTCTCACGGATCCCATACCCTCGTATGGATCAGGCATGCAATCTTTGCATTATGTGACCGGGGGTCACTCTCGGCGTTACGGACAAGTCGCCAAGAATTGTCCCTGTGCCAAATCGTAGGGTCTAAAATGGAAGGAGCATTGTCGGGGTCGTCGGTGTCGGGTGGTGGGTCTGGGTGTGGGTTTGGATATTTAATGTAGGTGACCTCCATGGGGTCACTGGAGTTGGGGTCGTAGTCGCTGAAGTGGGGGCTGTAGGGTGGAGTGCTGTGGCTGTCCTCATTGTCACAGTCACTGTCACTGTCTCTGCTGTGGCAGCTTGTGGGAGTTCCGGGGCGTGGTCTGGAGTCAGTGGGCGGAGTCGAGGGCGAGTCCGATGAGGAACTGGTCTGTGAGGGGGAGGGTGGAAATGTGTCTCTTGTGGGCGGAGCGAGATATTCTGCAGCGTCCAGTAGGACATGGTGTGTGTGGTTAGACTGTGTTCCATAAGCCTTTAACTGGTTAATATGAAACCACGCAGTCTTACCATTAGGGTATTTTATTCTATATACTGAGGGGCTGATTTTGTCCGAAATTGAATACGGGCCAGAAAATTTAGGAGCCAAAAACGTGCTGGGGTTGTAAACAGATAGCATAACCTGTTGCCCAACCTGAAATTCCGTGGGGTGTACATTCTTGTTAAAACAGGCCGTGCTCTGTTTTCGTCATTTGCCCAATGTTACTGCGGCTGCTAACTGTGCAGACCTCACAGTTTCAACTAAATCTTTGACTGCTTTCTCATGTGTGAGGGCCGTCACTTCGGGGCTAGTCATGTCCAGTCCTAAAAGGAATTCTGTCCCTTTCATAGGGCGTCCGGTCATGAGTGTGTGTGGGGTGAAACCTGTGGATGATGAAACCGTGTTGCGGATGAACATTAGTGCTAATGGGAGCACTGAATCCCAAGTCGAATTGTTCTCCTGTACCATCTTCCTAAGGGTCGATTTTAGGGTCCGATTCATGCGTTCTACTATCCCGCTTGACTGGGGGTGATACGCAATGTGGAAGTTTTGTTTTATGCCGAATATGGTCAGGACGTTCTTCATGACCCGTCCTGTAAAGTGAGATCCCTGATCTGACTCTATACTTCTGGGGAGACCCCATCTCGTGAAGATGTGGTGGGTCAGGATCTTTGCAGCTGTCTTAGCTGTGTTGGTTCGTGAAGGGAAGGCCTCTACCCATTTGGTAAATGTACCAATTACAACCAGTACGTATTTATAGCCATTCCTGCAAGGGGGCAATGGTCCTATAAAATCGATCTGGAGGTTTGTCCAGGGGCCATTAACGGGGCGAGTGTGGCTGAGTTGTGCCTTCTTTGAATACCTCTCCGGGTTATTCTGTGCACAAATTAGACAATTCTCTATGTAGTGTGTCACATCTTGTTGTAAGTTGGGCCACCAACAGAGTTGTCTAAGGTGTCTTGTGGTCGGGTCGATCCCTTGGTGTCCATGACTGTCATGGAATAAGGCAATCATTTGATTCCTATCTTGTTCAGGAACCACATACAGTTTGTCTTTAATGATCACACCCTCATGTGTGGTCAAAGTGTGTTTGAATCTATCATATTGTGCTACAAAGTTTCCTTTAAAAATCTCCCGGAGATTTCCGTCCTGTTTCTGGGCCTGTATTAAATCTTTGATGTCTGTCTGTGAGACCTGAACTGCACTCACAGGGGCGCTAGCTGGTGCGCTAGCTGGGGATGTCCAAAAGTGACCTCGCCTGGAACCTGCTTTTGCCAGTGCGTCGGCTTTTACATTTCCAGGGGGGGATGACCTATGGTGTCTCCTAACTTTAACTATGCCATACGTCCTATCCTTTGCCTTCTCTAGGATATGGCGGAGTAATGGGGCTGATAGAAGGGGCTTCCCGTCTGCGGAGACAAAACCTCGTGTCCTCCACAGGGGTAGAAAATCGGTCAGGCTGTTACAAACATATAAACTGTCCAAATATATGTCTGCCGGGCTGGGAAACGAATCTGTGTGGTCCACTATTTATGCAATGGCCACGAGCTCTGCTGCCTGCGCGCCTAAGTGACCTGGTAATTTTAAACAAATTTCCTCTAGTACGCGACCCTGCGCATCCTCCACATAGTTCCCGCATCCAGTGATGCGTTCTCCATCTAAAACTGTGGATGAACCGTCCACATATATTTTCAGTGGGGCACACGTGTCGGTGTGCTGGGGGCTCTGGCTTGAATTCCCTATCTTCCTGGGGGGCGTGTTTGCAATGAAGGGTCCTGTGTTGTGTAGGGGTGCTACAATTTCACATTCATGGGGCTGTCCTGGATATTGGAGGTTGTCGGCTAAAAATGTGTGTGTCCTGGTCCGTTTAACTGTTATGTCGCGTCCTTGTAACAGTAACGTCCACCTAGCTGCTCTTATCTGGCTCACTGAACCGTCCTTCAGTCGACCGTCTAAAAGTAACTGTGTGGGGGTGTGCTCGGTCAAAATGGTGATGGGATTGAGTCCGGTAATGTACGAGAAGTACTGAACTGCCCAAAAAACTGCTAGGAGGTGCCTCTCGCAGGCTGAAAATCCTTGCTCTACGGGGTCTAAAAGTCGTGAGGCATAAGCCACGGGTCGTAGCTGCTCGTACCGTTCCTGAAGGAGCACGGCCGAGAGGGTCAGATCTGTGCTCGCTACCTCTATTGCATAGGGGGAGAGTTGGTCTGGGACTTGTAGCGCGGGTGCTGCGCTAAGGGCTTTCTTTAACTCCTCCACAGCCTCTGTATGCTGCGGACGCCATTCCCAAGGGGCTCCTTTCTTAAGGAGGTCTGAGAGTGGGGCTGCCTTTGTCGCGAATCCATCGATATGGTTCCGACAGTACCCAACCAGTCCTAAAAACGACCGGAGGGCTGAAACATTCTGGGGAAGAGGCAATTTGACAATCGATTCAATTCTTTTGAACTCGATCTTGCGTTTGCCGTGCGTGATGACTGTACCCACGTACATCACTTGGTTCTCTAATATCTGGGCCTTTCTGGGGTTAACTTTACATCCGATTGAGTTCCGAAGTTCCAGGAGCTCGGCCAGAAGCGTGATGTGCTCTGCCTTGGTGTCTGTCTGCAGTAATAGGTCGTCCACATACTGTACCAGACATTCGGGTCGGGAAAATTTGGCTAATCCATTTGCCAGCTGTCGGTGGAAAATGGAGGGTGAATTGTGGAATCCTTGTGGGAGGCATGTCCACGTATACTGCTGTCCTTTAAATGTGAAGGCAAATTTGTATTGGCACGCCTTTGCCAATGGGATTGACCAGAAGCCATTGCTAATGTCCAATACCGTGAAATATTTGGAGTGGAGTCCCTGTTTGAGCATGGTCTCGGGACTTGTTGCTACCGTGGGGGCTACTGCTGGGGTTACTTTGTTGAGTTCCCGATAATCAATGGTCAGACGCCATGATCCATCGGGCTTTCTCATTGGCCAAATAGGGGCATTATTGGTCGAAGCTACTGTCCTAAGTACCCCTTGCTCTAATAAGCTTTCTATCACTTTTCCAATTTCTCCCTCTGCTTCTAGGGGAAATCGGTTCTGTTTCTGTGGTCTCGGGTCAGGTCCAGTAACTTGAACTTGTCCAGTTATTCTGCCGCAGTCGTGCCGGTGACTGTCAAATGCTGTCCTGTGTCGGTTCAAAACTGCCCTAACTTGTCTGTCCGTGCTAAGCGTGGTCAGGTCGAAACAATAGTCGCCTACTGCGCTAATCCTATTTGCATACTCTCCTACTGTGAGAGTTGCGGGTGCTCTAACCGATTTTGCCATTCTCCAGACACACTGATTGACTGGATCGAACGACAGGCTGTGGGCATTCATGAAATCAATGCCCAGTATGTGTTCTGCTGTGCGGGGTAGATTAACTAATACAATGGGGTGTCTGGTGGAGATGTTCCCTAGCTGAATTGATACAGGGGCTGTAATGTGTCCCTGCTGCGAGTGACCTGTAAATCCGCTGAGTGTAATTGTGGATGTGGTCGGCCACGTGTCTGCCTGTGCTGTAATGGTGGAATTAATTGTTGTGCAAAGTAATTTTATGGGCTTCCCTCTAACCTTTGCTGTGACCACCGGCCTTCCGGATTGGTCCCAGAGGGTGTCACAGACCCAAGTGGGGGAGCCCGAACACTGTCAGTCCGTTCCGTCCACATTGGTCTGTCCTGACTGCGTCCCTATACTGTGGTACGCTTAGGTTTGTTCCTGTTCAGAGTGCCTGTCTGCTGGCCTCTCTGAGATCTCTGTGGGCCGTTACATTCCCTTGCAAAATGTCCTAACTGACCACAGTTTTAGCATTCCTGCGACTTCTGTGGGATCTGTTCTTTCCTTCGTTTACCCACGCGGGGTTTTGGTGCGCTCTCACTGCCTGAATATCCGCTGCAGCCTGAGCTTCCTCTGGGGTCTTCACTTTAACTTTGCCCTGGACAGATTGTTCCCAAGCGCGGGACAACCTTTTCAGAACCCATTTTTCATTATGGGCCTCTTCTGAGGGGTCGTAACTACTACAAACATTCTGTCCTGCATCTGTGGTGTGGGAGATTATGGTGCGGGTCCATTTAACCATATTGTTTCGGGTTAAATGTGCGCGGTCTAATTCACCAAAAACGGCAGTGAAATGGATCCACAGCCTTCCTGCGAATGCTGTGGGATGCTCTGTCCTCTTTTGCCTACATTTATTTAGGCCTTCGACTGGGTCTCCTCTATTGTACCCTATCGCGTCTAAAATGGATGTATGCATCTCTTCGAGGGTGCCTCCTCCAACGTTCTGTGGGTCAGGGAGGGCTGCAACTACCGATGGGTTTAAACTCAAAACAGTGAGCTTCACCTGCTCTCTCTCATCCAGGCCGTACATGGTAGCCTGCTGTTTCACTTACGCGAAAAATTGGTGGGGGTCTGCGGTGGGGAGAAACGGGGTGATTTTCTCACACGCGTCCATGAGTTGCGTTACAGTTAAGGGGGTGGTGTAGGTGATGTCGTGTGCGCCGTCTGTGGTTGCCTTTCTTTGGGTGGTGACTGGGTTCATAGGTGCGGGTGCTATCTGATCTGGGGGGTTGGGGTGCTTCCTTTTTCTGCTGCGCTGCTGGCGCACATGTTCCCTGAACATAGCGCTGCGCTGTCTCGCTCAATTCTTGCAAATCTGGGGCATTCTCCTCATCTAACTGTGTTCCAAAGATGCTTTGGAACCCATTCTGTACTGAAAGCAGAGATTGCAGCTCTGCAATCTGCTTCCTACACTTTGCGTGATCCACTGTGCTTTGCCTTTGCTCAGTGGTGGCAGCATGGAGTGCTCTTAAAGCTGCCTTTAGGTCAGAGCATTGCCTCTGCAATGCCTCTACCTGCTTTTCTGGCTCTTCTCGTATCAGGACTGCACGCTGCACATCTTGATAGGCTTTTTCGTATTGGGTTTGGGAACTGCTCAGATGTGCTAGACAGGACTCATGTGCCCTCTTGGCATCATCCACTTCTCTATCCTTCTCTGCCAGCTTCCCTCTTAGCTCGAGGTTTTCCTTTTCGATGTCCCTGACATCCACTTTACTCATTCTATTGCTTCCCTCTAATTCTCCTCGGAGCGTCCGAACGACCTCCTCTGTGCCTCGCAATTGTGCAAAACAGGACACAATTGCCATTGGCTTGCGTGCTTTACTTAGATTCTTTTTATGAATTTGAGAGAGGTTCTCCCACCAAGTATGTCCTATACTCCCGGGACCTGTCTCCTCATTCACACAAAACTCATTCCAAAGGGGCCATCCTTTCCCTTTGAGGTATTTCCTGAGTTCCAGCTCCCATACGGGACACTGGCCTACTCTGCTACTGCTGGTCGCTGCGACCACGAACTGTTCTGGGTTCATGAGGAGTTCCATTGCCTGCATGGCCATTTCCTCTTTCTTTCTTTAATTTGGAACAGGGGATGTTCAGGTAATGTTTTAAAATACGGGTACGGCTTTTGCCATGTTCCGATTATAAAACTCCCAACAGTTTGTCGCAACACAAAAATCTCTCAGTTTAACCTTACAACCCTGTTAGTTACGCATGCAAAAACACACTTCCGAATTATCGTTATTGATTTGAACTCCTTGAGCACTTGTGGTTTTTTCCTTTTTCCCAATTAGATTTCCAATTCAAATTTCTGGGTTCTCTCGGATGGGGGGGGGGGGGGGGGCACTTCTAATCGAGTCCCGTCTGGATGTCGCCACTAAATGTTGGTCGTTCTGGGTGAGTGTGCTTAACACTCGCTTTGGCTCTGTTTCTCGTTCTAAGCTCTGGAGTCGCCAGGTGCCGTAAAGACACCGCCACAGGTTTCAAGGTCAAGTTCAAAGCAATAAAGCTGTACACCAATTAGTAAGTCCAAAACAATTAGAGTTTATTATAACACAACTATAATAACACTCATGCACACGCTAAAGATTAAACTTACTTCTACCACTAAACAACTAATACTTAGCTAAGAAGGAACTACGAGGTAGGGAACAAGGCCTTTGTTCTGTTCTGGTCTGCAGGCTTCGGATCGCTATCAGTTGGCAAGGGTGTCAGTAATGCCGGTTTCAGGTAGCGGTCGTTGTTTAGGCACTTACGTTTTGGTGGCTGCTACTCAACGGCTGATGTAGAAGACAGGGGTCTGGAGGCTGGAGCCGGAGACCGGAGACAGGAGACTGAACCATGTGTGGGACCTTTCTTTTATAGGTCCCAGGGGGTTCGCGCCCCTTTGGGCGGACTCCCTTACCTGCTTGGGATCGATTGGGCCTCTTCTCAATCGATATGTTTTGAACCCCCCAATCATAGGGCCGTTCCTTGGTTGCTGGGGCGGTTCTTAGGACTTATTGTCCTGGGCTTCTCTGGCGCCACTGGGTCTGGTCTCCTATTGAATGTATCGATTGATACTTAATTTGTGTCCATTGTATCTGGGACTTGCCCGGTATCATCTCATTAGTATGCTAACAACTTCTCTTTCACAGCGTTGCCTGGTCTCTGCAGCAGTCAGAAAACGGTTTCTGCAGTTGTCCCAATACATAATTGCTCTGCAAGCTGTTTGCTCTTTAACATGTCCGTTTTCCCTGCATTCTCTGCAGTCTTCCATTTTGTGTTCGTTAGTGGCCATCTCAGGTGGCTACAAAGTCTTTTAAGGAAAGGTTGATTAGAGTGCAGGACAGACATGTTCCTGTGAAAATGAAAGATAGAAATGGCAAGATTAGGGAACCATGGATGACGGGTGAAATTGTGAGACTAGCTAAGATGAAAAAGGAAGCATACATAGGATCGAGGCAACTCAAAACTGATGAAGCTTTGGAGGAATATCGGGAAAGTAGGACGAATCTCAAACGCGCAATAAAGAGGGCTAAAAGGGGTCATGAAATATCTTTGGCTAACAGGGTTAAGGAAAATCCCAAAGCATTTTATTCATATGTAAGGAGCAAGAGGGTAACTAGAGAAAGGATTGGCCCACTTAAAGACAAAAGAGGAAATTTATGCGTGGAGTCAGAGGAAATGGGTGAGATTCTTAATGAGTACTTTGCATCAGTATTCACAAAGGAGAGGGACAAGACGGATGTTGAGGCTAGGGATGGATGTTTAAATACTCTCGGTCATGTTGTCATACGGAAGGGGGAAGTTTTGGGTATTCTAAAAGACATTAAGGTGGACAAGTCCCCAGGACCGGATGGGATCTATCCCAGGTTACTGAGGGAAGCGAGGGTCGAAATAGCTGGGGCCTTAACAGATATCTTTGCAGCATCCTTGAGCACGGGTGAGGTCCCGGAGGACTGGAGAATGGCTAATATTGTCCCTTTGTTTAAGAAGGGTAGCAGGGATAATCCAGGGAATTATAGACCTGTTAGCTTGACGTCAGTGGTAGGCAAACTGTTGGAGAAGATACTGAGGGATAGGATCTATTCACATCTGGAAGAAAATAGACTTATCAGTGATAGGCAGCATGGTTTTGTGCAGGGACGTTCATGTCTTACAAACCTAATAGAATTCTTTGAGGAAGTGACAACGTTAATTGATGAGGGAAGGGCTGTAGATGTCGTATACATGGACTTTAGTAAGGCGTTTGATAAGGTTTCCCATGGCAGGTTGATGGAAAAAGTGAAGTCGTATGGGGTTCAGGGTGTACTAGCTAGATGGATAAAGAACTGGCTGGGCAACAGGAGACAGAGAGTAGTGGTGGAAGGGAGTGTCTCAAAATGGAGAAAGGTGGTGTTCCACAGGGATCCGTGCTCGGACCACTGTTGTTTGTGATCTACATAAATGACCTGGAGGAAGGTGTAGGTGGTCTGATTACCAAGTTTGCAGATGATACTAAGATTGGTGGAGTTGCAGATAGCGAGGAGGACTGTCAGAGAATACAACAAAATATAGATAGATTGGAGAGTTGGGCAGAGAAATGGCAGATGGAGTTCAATCCAGGCAAATGCGAGGTGATGCATTTTGGAAGATCAAATTCAAGAGCGGACTATATGGTCAATGGAAGGGTCTTGGGGAAAATTGATGTTCAGAGAGATCTGGGAGTTCAGGTCCATTGTACCCTGAAGGTGGCAACGCAGGTTGATAGAATGGTCAAGAAGGCATACAGCATGCTTGCCTTCATCGGACGGGGTATTGAGTACAAGAGTTGGCAGGTCATGTTACAGTTGTATAGGACTTTGGTTCGGCCACATTTGGAATACTGCAGTGCAGTTCTGGTCGCCACATTACCAGAAGGATGTGGATGCCTTGGAGAGGGTGCAGAGGAGGTTCACCAGGATGTTGCCTGGTATGGAGGGTGCTAGCTATGAAGAAAGGTTGAGTAGATTAGTATTGTTTTCATTGGAACGACAGAGGTTGAGGGGGGACCTGATTGAGGTATACAAAATTATGAAAGGTATGGACAGGGTGGATAGCAACAAGCTTTTCCCAAGAGTGGGGGTGTCAGTTACAAGGGGTCACGATTTCAAGGTGAGAGGGGGAAAGTTTAAGGGAGATGTGCGTGGAAAGTTTTTTACGCAGAGGGTGGTGGGTGCCTGGAACGCTTTACCAGCGGAGGTGGTAGAGGCGGGCACAATAGCATCATTTAAGATGCATCTAGACAGGTATATGAATGGGCGGGAACAGAGGGAGGTAGACCTTGGAAAATAGGAGACAGGTTTAGATAAAGGATCTGGATCGGCGCAGGCTGGGAGGGCCGAAGGGCCTGTTCCTGTGCTGTAATTTTCTTTGTTCTTTTGTTCTATATAGAAGAGAAGGGCACACCCAAAAAAAGTAATAATAAAAAATAAAATAAAAAATAAAATAGAATAACTGGTAGGGTATTGTGCACCAGCTCAACAGCAGCAACTCTGTACAACTGGCAAAATTAATTATAACACATATGTAGGCTGTGTGTGGGGGGAGGGAGGGGGGGGGGGGGTGGGGGTTGGAGACTGGGGAGGTAAATATATATTTGGGTGCCGAAGAAACAATTAGAGTGGGCAATACCCGAATGGGTTTGGTGTTGGTGTTGACACTTGCTTCTCCCGGACGGATCTCGCTGCCGCTCTTGTCATCTCGCGCTCACCTCCGCTTCAGCCGTTCCTCCCGTCTTTCGCCTGTATTCTCCTTGTTGTCTGTTCCTGGAGATGCCAAGTTTGTTATCGTTTCCTGTGCCCTCCTTCCGGCTGCCATTTCCCTGCCCCCCCCCCCCCCCCACCTCCCTGGTTCTCCTCTCTTATTCCCTGTCCCTTCCCACTCTACCCCCCTCCTGTGGTTCGCCTTTCTTTCCTCTTAGGTTTAGCTGCCCCCCCCCCCCCCCCCCCTCCCCCCCTCCACCCCCCTCCCGGTCTATCTCTCCCTCTCACGCTTTGGCTACTTTCCCCTGGTTCTTGGCTACCTGGCTATTCTTCTGCTTGTTCATTGGCTACCAACAGGTCCCAGAACAATTGGGTGAATGGCTCCCATGTTCTGTGGAAGCAGTCGTCTGACCCTCGGATGGTGAATTTGATTTTCTCCATTTGGACGGCCAGTCTGCAGCTCTGGGTGGTGCTGCTGACCTCTAGCCAAACAGGATTCTACGGCGGGCAATCAGGGAGGCAAAGGCAAGGGTATCCGCCCTCCTCCCCAGGAATAGATCTGGCTGGTCTGAAACCCCGAAGACCGCCACTTTCGGGCATGGCTCCACCCTCATCCCCACCAATTTGGACATTGCCTCTAAGTAGGCTGTCCAGTGCCCCGCAAGTCTGGGGCAAGACCAGAACATGTGTGCGTGGTTGGCCGGGCCTCCTTGGCACCGTGCACATCTATCTTCCATCTCCGGGAAGAACCTACTCATGCGGGTTCTTGTTAAGTGGGCTGAGCCTTGCGCACGTGGAAGTGATGTTGACCCTGTGCAGTGCTTCGCTCCAGAGCCCCCACCCTATTTCAATCCCCAGGTCATCCTCCTATTTCTTTCTTGTTGCGTCCAGTACGGTGTCGGCCCTTTCTACCAGTCGGTCATACATGTCGCTACAGTTTCCTTTATCTAGTATGCTTGCGTCCAGTAACTCTACCATCCTTGATCATTTACAGTCTGGCATGACTAATATCAATAAATTCAGAAGAGAATCAAAGCTGGAATCTCTCCTGTAACAGCCAGATATCTCCAGTTGTCCACTGCCACCTGATCAGAGCTCGCAACAAGCCTCATTGATGTATCATAGTCTCAAGAGCAAAGTTGTCAACAAACAAACCAGAAACTCAATGATCTCTAAAATTCCCAAGCAATTAAATTCAAGGATCAAGAGCAAGTTTTCCCGTAGCAGGAATTAACTGCTCGTTGAGTTGAAAATTCGTTCAGCCTACATTTCCTGTGTATGAAATAACGAATGTTAATTAACCTCTCCAAGATCAAAAGCTGGATTCCAAATATTTATTTTGATTCACGGAGGATGCCTGAAGGAACATCAAACTGCATTGTTCCATTGGAGTCTCAACAGTTCAAACAGTAAACCCAATCTTGCACCCAGTGACCTCTCATTCTCCAACTTGTATCCCAAACACTAAAAAACACAATTTACATGAAGCAACCCAGACCTTCCCCAAGCAAGGTCATTTAGGGCCTTCCCCAAGCAAGGTCATTTAGGGCCTTCCCCAAGCAAGGTAATTTAGGGCCTTCCCCAAGCAAGGTCATTTAGGGCCTTCCCCAAGCAAGGTCATTTAGAATCATTCCAGCTACAACATTGCATGCTGGGACACAGGAGTGAGGAAGATTTGATTAATAAACACTCACAGCCGGGCACGATTCAACCAAAAGTTTCTAAGTGTGGTAGCGAGCAGGAACTGCCGCAATCTTCCCAATGCTCCGCCCAACGGGGCCGTCGCCGCTCTAAAACTTTAATTGGTCCACATAACGAGACCGATAGGCTTCTCGTGGTCCTGCCAGCTGATTTGCTGAGACAGCTCTCGGCAGCCCCCTGCCAACAAGAGGGCTGGCGAGCACTTAAACCACTCCTGTGAAACCAACCCCAGTCAGCTTGCACCCATGCTGCTGAGATAATCGTCCCACTGGCCAGGCTGTTGGACGTGTTCGAGGCCAGACGGGATGCCCTGTTCCCCCGAGGGTCAAGGAGGGTCAGCCACAGGGCAACCACTGCCGCCTGGGAGGAAGTGACGGGGGCAGTCAGCTTGGGGAGCTTGACCAGGAGCACAGACACCCAGTGCTACAAGAAGGTCAACGACCTTCACCGGGCCCCTTGGGTGAGTTTGCACCGGAACCGTGCCCCCCCCCCCCCCCCACATATACTCTCCCCAACCCCCACCCCCGAAACTCCCCACCCACCCTCCACCAGTGCAGAGACACACACAACTCAGTGCACAAAAGTATTGGAACTGCTTCTGGGGCATATTCTGGTAAGCACCACACCGTTCCAGACACTCATTAGGTGGAGGCAGGAATGCCCAGGCGAGACAGCAGTCTGGGTCCCAGTCAGAAGCTGAGCCTCTGGACCAGGTTTACTTGGAGCTGATGCAGTCGACAGGGTGTGGTCATGAGATTTAGACCGAGATATCAGTGACCCAGGTCACTGGTCAGATGCCTAGCAGGTCCATAGCCGTCTGGAGGAGTCCCATTGATCTGCAGCGGCCCTTGTAAAGAGCACCTCCACCCAATCCCTGTAACCCAGTAACCCAACCTAACCTTTTGGACACTAAGGGACAATTTAGCATGGCCAATCCACCGAACCTGCACATTTTGGACTGTGGGAGGAAACCGGAGCACCCGGAGGAAACCCACGCAGACACGGGGAGAATGTACAGACTCCGCACAGACACTCTCCCGAGGCCAGAATTGAACTGGGATTCTGGAGCTGTGAGGCAGCAGCGCTATCCACTGTGCCGCACTTTCCGTGTTCATCAATAAATCAGCGTTCTCGTTAAAGAACTAGATATTCTGTGTATGACATTACAACGGCAAGATCACAGAACACAACACTGGGCTCCACCCCCACCCCTACTCCCGTGGCACACCATGTACAGGTGATGGATGTGAGGAGAGCACTCAGCAGACAGGCAGCGGTCAGACTTATGGGACAGCATGGTAGCACAGCGGTTAGCACTGTAGCTTCACAGCGCCAGGGTCCCAGGTTCGCTTTCCCACTGAGTCACTGTCTGTGTGGAGTCTACACGTTTCTCCCCGTGTCTGCGTGGATTTCCTCCGGATGCTCCGGTTCCCTCCCACAGTCTAAAGACGTGCAGGATAGGTGGATTGGCCATGATAAATTGCCCTTAGTGTCCAAAAAGGTTAAGAGGGGTTATTGGGTTACGGGGATGGGGTGGAAGTGAGGGCTTAGGTGGGTCGGCGCAGACTCGGTGGGCTGAATGGCCTCCTTCTGCACTGTATGTTCTATGACTTTGAATGAGGAGCTCCAGCACTCAGCTCCCTGTGGGTTATTATCATCCCCCCCCCCCCCCCCCCCCCGCCCCTTGACCATGACCTGCTGACAACGCCGACACAGTCCCATCACCCTGGAGTGATGCTACACAGACCCTGGGAACGTGGGAATTAGTGGGGTGGGGGAGGATGGTGAAGGAATGATCCTGAGGCGTAAAAGTTCAGGGTTGCAGTGACCTTGACGTCCACTGGAAGTGGGTATCCTCCTCCTCCTCCGCAAGGACATGGCACATGTGCTGCACCGTGCCCTTGTTGAGGCGGGGCTTCCTGCGGTACGCACTGTCCATCATCTGTTCGAAAGAACATCGATGCCTGTACACCTGGGCCATCACAGGCACTGCCTCTGGGTCCCTCCATGGTCTATGAGCATCCGGGTCCTCCACTCATGCTGCCGGCGGCGTGCACCAGAGTTTGGGGGGAGGGGGGGCGTGGGCCACGGCCTCGAGCCTCTGTCGATGCTGCTGCCACTGTCACTGCCTCCTCCGGTGCCTGGCTGCTGGATGCCTGGCATGCCAGCAACACCACTACAGTAAGTCCAAAATATCGTCCACCCCGTGCAATATCTGTAAGGAACTGGAGAGGGTGTGAGACTGACGACCAATGGTGTTTTCCACCTCGGGACCCTTGAGTCCCCCCATTGCACCACCCCTCCCATCCGGCAAGCCCTGCCCATGCAACCCCGGCCACAGCGGGAACCCATGATCACTGGACCCCAGACCCTGGAACCCAGGCACCTGCACATAACGACCTGGACCGGGAGCTGGTCCCCTCCCCAGTGAACGCACCCACCCTCTGGCCACCGAAATGTCCCAGTACTGGGGCCCAGCCCCTGGGGTTTCGGATGTTGGCCGCTTCGTCCCAGGTGTTGCCTCCCGCAGTGTTCAGGCATCAAGGTTGGCGCTGGGCAATACCTCTCAGTTGCTACATGACCCATCTACTCACAGGGTCCACTTGGCATGTGTGAAGTACTCACTTAACTATGATGGCCAATTCCTAATCAGCTGTAATAATAATAATCTTTATTGTCACAAGTAGGCTTACATTAACACTGCGATGAAGTTACTGTGAAAAGCCCCCAGTCGCCACACTCCGGCGCCTATTCAGGTACACAGAGGCAAAATTCAGAATGTCCAATTCACCTATCGGGACTTGTGGGAGGAAACCGGAGCACCCGGAGGAAACTCACGCAGACACGGGGAGAACATGCAGACTCCACACAGACAGTGACCCAAGCCAGGAATCGAACCTGGGACCCTGGCGCTGTGAAGCAACTGATGTGTTAGGCAGGTTGGTTCGATGTGGACTGCACTCGATGCAGGGAAGCTAGAAACAGACGTCTGACACAAGAGAAGATCCAACACTGTTTTATTCAACGATAGAACTGATAAACATATTCAGCTGTTGGTCGGCACTATACTGATCTGACTGGAGACCTAGTAGTAGCCTGACCAGACTTACTAGCTACCACATGGTGTTTGCACTGGGTAGCTTGTGGACTCTGACTGTCTCAGTGGCTGGGTCCAGAGAGAGCAGGAAACCTAGTGCCCTCTGGCTTAATAGTGGTAGTGGTGATTGGCTGTACTGTGGTGTGTGCTTACTGGTCATCCTGTGTGTCAATCACTGTCTGCACCTCATTATATACATGAGTGGATATTATGACAGCAACCATGCTAACCACTGTGCTACCGTAGCCTTTAGCTGCGCGGTCAGAGGCCTCCGCGGTCAGTGGAGCAGGCAGGCAGGGGCTGGGGCTGGCACGGTGGACCCACGGGTGTTGGGTTACCCCCCCTCCCCCGCCTAGCCCAGGCCATTGGCGGCCAAACCCCCCCTCCCCCCCAATCCTCAGCATACCCACTACCCCAATGGCAGCCCACCCTGTCCAAGCCCCACCCTGTCCAAGCCTGGGCCCCCCAGAGGCTCTCCAGGGCAGCAAGCCCAGTGCCCCCTGGCTCTTTGCCTGTGAGTGAAGATGGCTACTCCACCTCCTCGGGACTTCGCACCAGTTTCACGTTTTTAAAAAGGAGCACTAATCACCGCCCATGTGACCACTTGGGGAGGCTGTTAGATCACGGGAGGCCGTTGGATTGGGGGTTGCTCCCGTTAATTGTACAGAGTTTGGGCTTAAGTGGTGATCATTGGTTTCTCGTCACGGCACAGCACAATCCTGATTTCACCAACGGAGGCGAGGCGGTTAGATAGCAAACAGACTGGCATCCGGCACGGTTCTGTTTTTGACTTCTCTCGTGATTAGACAGCCTTGTCGCGCTCTCGCTTAATCACAATAAATTGCACCCATAATCTTCTCTCCATCGGGGTAAAGAACGTCTTAGTCCATCTCAAACCTTTCACAAGATAAACAGGAAGGCTATTCAGCCCATTTAATTTATAGTACAATAATAACTTGAACTTTTCGCATTCTACTTGGGAGTCTACACTCCCTGCCTAAAAATCTCCTAATATCACAGTCAGACCCAGTAAGAAACAGACCTTACTACTTCATTCATTAATACATAAAAGAATGGCCACAGTGATATTGGGCAGAATCAAATTTGTTATCCAATGTTTACAGATTCCTCCCCAACACTCAGGCACACAGTCAAATTCCTTCACACAGGAACACCCTCACTCCCACCCAAAACCACATCTCACACTCGGAGACTCGTACCCCTAGTCAAACTCTCTCTCACACACAGGACACGTTCGCTGATCCTACCATGCCAGTGGTGATTGGAGTGATAATGCTCTGTGAATTCCCCATTCCCAATGTTCTATCTCTGGGATCTGGGACAGTAAATTCATCTCCATTTGTTATCCTGCTATCATTCCTCTCAAACTCAATCCTTCCATCTCCCCTCCCTCAACATCCTTTCATCTTCTCTCTTCCCCTCACTGCAAAGGTTTCCTTGGTCGAGGTGATTTTGGAAACGGAGATCCTGATACAGAAAATGTTTTCCCGTGAACAACTTCAGGATTGAAAATTATTCTTTGCCAAAGATATACTGTACTTTATGACCCAAAGACAATGCGTTCTGATGTGAAACAGGCAGCTTTAGTGGTTCCTGAGCTGCAAAGTAATGACCCTTCACTGATAGGTGATGGGAAGATGTGAGATAGCAGTTCATCCTATAATTGAGCACATGACTCACTGCTCTTTTGTAGCCTCCAGATCTGTCCTGTTTCATTTGGCCATTACCTACACAGCAACCAGCATGCTTGGCTCATCTTTGGCATCTGACTGTCTGTGCTGTGTTGTGTACTGTCCTATCAATAAGCCAGTGCTGAAAATCCCTGCTGTTGTGACACACACACACATTCACTGAGCTGGGTGATGCAGCTCTGCTGCAATAATTAGCAGCTGACTGCATTCCCGGCCTCATGCAACTGACTTGTGTTCACTGACGATCAGATTTATAACAGGTTAGCGTCACTTGCTAAGTTCCAATAAAAAGCCTCATACAATATTAATCAAACAGAGTTCTTTCCTTTAACCACATGTTTCCTGATGCTCTGCATCAAGCAATCTTTCAAATTAAATTGCAGTCCAGGCCATCTCTTGGTCTAGCCTGTGATCCAGCAAAGCAAGAACAGAATAACAACAACATTGTACATACATTCAGTGGCGGACTGGATCTAAAAATATTGGTTGCCAGGAGACAAAGGGGGCCCACCCACAACTACAATGCTATCATTTAATTTTCATAACGAATAAATAAAATTTTCAAAAAATACATATGGAAAAAATGGTACAATTAAAATTTTTGTGGAAAAAATGTGTATTTCTTAGTACATGTACTGTATATATTACTGGCAGTAGATACCAAATGTAAATACAGAATGTTATAATTGAATTTTTTTTAAATTTTTTAAATTTTAAGTAATTGGTTGATATTTTTAAATAGTTTACTGCACAATTTACACATTAACAGATAGTTCAAAAGCACAATAGAGCATTGCATGCAGTCCACTATATTAAGAGCAATTGTTTGTGTTTGCTAGATGATTATGCGAATCTGCCAATAATTGCTTCTGCATCCAATTCATCTAACAATTCCTTTTCAATGGATAGCAACATGTATGATTCCAAATTCTCCTCAGACAGCGAATTTCTTAACCTTGTCTTTATGATCTTTAGCTTTGAAAATGTCCTCTCACATTGGACTTGAGTAACTGATAGTGTGCAGATGACTTTATAAAGTTCATAAAGGTTATCATATGCCTTGTCATGAAGTCTGTTGGATGCCAGAATTTTTAGTACACACGGTGGGCAAGTGCTGCAAATTTTACAATTGTTGCAACTGGAATCGATATTCTCACCATCATTAAGCAATAGCTTTAATACATCAAAGTTTGAAGCAAAAGAAAACAATTCCAATATTACTTGATCTTTGCTGATTTGTGGAAACAGCTTAATAATACTTCCAATGCTTCATCTTCAAGGCCCTTCTCTGCAATAGTTTTAAACTTTGCTGGGTCCAAGCAGGACAAATATTTATACAACTGTTTGTGTTGTACAAAGCGTGATTCTAGTGACTGGACAATGCGATCCATTATTAGGTTAAACACATTTACTCGAAAATCAGCTAGAGAATCTGAGGAATTTCTTTCATCATCAATAAGCTCATCTGCCATTCTTTTCTTCCTCTGCCTCTTAACTGGCAATGCTGTTTCCAACGCATCAATTTCCAATGTTTGATTTTCATCCATATTCATCTGTGAAATCCTGTCATTACATTTATTTACAAATTCCAAAGCCCTGCTGTGAACGTTATCAAATGTTCTTGTCTGTTCCTTCAACTTTGTTGTAGCTGAATCTACCAAACTCCATGCAGTAAACATATCTAAACCACTTGTCTGTAGATAACTTAATAACAGGGTTGTAGTTTCAAATATATACAAGTAAGTAAATGCTGTCAATATGGTTTCAAACTTTAGAAGACTTTGAAGTAAAACATTTGCTTCATGTTTTGTTTTTGCATCAAACTTTTCTGAATCTTTTACGAAAGTACTGGCAGCGGCATCATCAAAACGTCCAAATATAGTTGTTGCTGCATTGGATTTTCCTGACCATCTGGTCTCACCAATTAGCTTTAATCGTTTCATTTTTTCTTGTCCTAGATGTTTTTCAACAACTTCTATCCATACAGCCATTCTCTTGTATGATGCTTTCACAAAAGTTGCTATATTCTGGAGCAAATTGAAAAAGAAACTGCAGGCACACAGCATTTTGTTGTTTCAGTTATCACCAAATTCAAGACATGGGCAAAGCACCATATATGAACATGTTGATCAGCCACATCAGCAATTTTACTTTGTAAACCATTATACTGGCCATGGTAGCTTGCAGCGCCATCTGTGCTATCAGATAAACATTTTTTGGGGGTCAATTTTAAGATGCTGTAATGTTTCAATCAATAGATCAAAAAGTCCCTGTCCTGTACCATCATTACTTGGCACAACTGAAAGTAGTCGCTCATAGATAATACCTTTAAGCACATACCGAATAATAATGCTAAACTGGTCGATGGATGAATTATCTTGTGTTGAATCAACCTGAATAGAATAGTATTTTGCTTGAGAAACTTCATGACTAATTCTTTCTTGTATCATATTCTTCATAATTTTGATTAACATGTTTATAGTTGTTTTACTCAGGTATGTAACAAGTCCACCACGGCCTTTACTTTGAGCCTTTCCTTGTTGCTCTAATCATTTGATTCTTTGTTTAGACTTGTTTTGCACTGCAGAAATGTGAGCTGCCATAATGGGGTCATATTTTGCCATCAACTGCACTGTAGCTTAAAAAATGCCATGATTCAGAGCCTCATTATCTAGAGTGTAGGCCGATTCATTTCTGTGACCTAGAAAAGGAAGTGCTTGCTTGCCTAACATCTTTATGATGTCTATAATCCTCATGACAATACTTCTCTGCTTCAATACTTCTTCTTTCCTTTTAATTAGTGATGCTGTAAAAAATTTATCTAAGGTGCCATCATTAACCACACTGATATATTGCTGAGCATTTCTGACATGTGTTGTTGTCGATTCATGTAAAGTCAAGCTCTGGCTAATACGCCTGTAGTCACTAAAGCCGCGTACAAAGTAGAACAGTAGAACAGTACAGCACAGAACGGGTGATGGATTACAAGCGTTCGGAAACTCAAAGGCTTAGCAGTATGAACAATATAAGCATCTATTTTCTTTGTTATATGTTAGCCATTTTCTTGGGACTGAGTCATTCATAATTTTCCTCTCATACAAACGAGCATCAAATGGCAGATCATCAAGTGGCTGAAGTGGATGTTCAGCAAAAAACTGTTTTAGCTTTGCTCGTGATGGATATTGGAAGATTCCAGTAATTGATCATTCATTTTCTTGCGTAGGTTCATTTACAGGATGTGTCATTTATGCTTGAAGGAATATCTGATTCCCTGTCACTAGTTGAAGCTATGTGTTCAAATGTTGAAACTATAGGCAGTACAGATACCGGAACAAGGAAGCCAGAAGAAATATTGGGCCTGGGTTGATTAGTAATGGATGCACTTATATTTGTCTCTACATTCAAAGTAGCTCTTCTCTGTTCTTGTAACTCGCATGTCATTGCATCATTGTTTCTTGCTTCTTGATTGTTTGTTGCAGAACTGGATATTGATGTGGATTGTGCTTGTGGTATTATAAACTCTGTAATAGGCCTGCATCGCTTGGCTGATTCCTTCCTTTCTGCCTCTTTTTGTTCTTTGCGTTTTAGTGACCCAGATTTATGCTTTTTCTTTTCCATGCTGGTAGGGGTAATATTCCTGAAATAAAAACTTAATTAAAAATAGCCCACATTGGGAAAAAATTATTATTGATGATTGCAAGAATAACTTGAAGGAATGCCAGATAAACCCCTACTTGATAAAAAATATAAAATAACTTACTTACATTTCAATAGGCTATGTTCATTAGTCAATACTACTGTGGCCTATGCATCTTCAGAAGAGGAGACAATCCACTGTCCAGTGTTCACAACAGCAAGCAACTGAGACAACTGTTGAAACTTAGAAGTTTGGTCCGACTATAGTAAGACATTAAGAATGGTCCCACGACCAAAGTTAACATGTCCAGTTTGATACCAGTGTAGTGTTACAAGTCGCAACCCTTTGAGTTTACCGATCATGGCTTATCACTTCAATATCTTTGACCTCATGATTCACGGTCAAAGGTACCGCTTCTCCTTTTCGGTGACCTCACGACACTATGTACTGCTTGATATCCTTTCAAGTTGCCGACCATCTCAAATCACGAACTGTAACTTTATCTTTAAATTCACACACTCTTTCTGAAAACGTGGATTTCCAACTATGTCCGACCCGGGTGAACCAGCAACCCCCACCCCCCCCCCCCCCCACTCCTTTTCACATCCGTTTAACACTGCTTCGTTCCTTCATACACTGAGTGATTATTTGTTTGTTTCTTTATTGCATTTTTATTTGGTATTGCTCTTTTTAAAAACAATTATATTTTATTAAATTAGAATACAAATCTCAGGAAGTTGGAGATTTATTTATCTAATTAATTATAATTTTTAAGGGCCCTTCAGAGATTCACGGGCCCCTTCTTGGCTCTCCGGGCCCCGGACCGATGTACCGGCTGAACCAAGACTACTGCTTCATATCCTTTGAAGTTGCCGACCATCTCAAATCACGAATTGTAACTTTATCTTTAAATTCACACACTCTTGCTGAAAACATGGAATTTCCTTAATTATGCCCGACCCGGGCGCCCCTATTCCACATCCTTCCACTACCTCCCCTGCTTCGTTCCTTTTCATGCACTGCTTATTTGTGTCCTGTTCTCTTTTTTTTCTTATTCCTTTTTATTACTAAAACAGTTGTCTGTGTTTGTTTCTTTATTGTATTTTTATTTGATATAGTGGGCCCACTTCATCAGGGGCCCACTTGCCATCGGGCAAGCTGACACCCTGGCCAGTCCGCCACTGCATACATTGCAGGAAAATTTTCATCAGAATGCTTCCAAACATTTCCAGAGTACTTCAAAATATTTACACTTTTTTCTTAGTCTTGAAATTGGAACAAATCCAAAGTTTTATTTTAATTTCAGTGCAGTAAAAGCTTAGTTCTGGTGTCATGGTGAGTTATCTGAACCCATGCTGTAGCTGTCCTGGGAGTGTTTGATGGGGACAGTGTAGAGGGAGCTTTTCTCTGTATCTAACCCTGTGCTGTAGCTGTCCTGGGAGTGTTTGATGGGGACAGTGTAGAGGGAGCTTTTCTCTGTATCTAACCCTGTGCTGTACCTGTCCTGGGAGTGTTTGATGGGGACAGTGTAGAGGGAGCTTTACTCTGTATCTAACCCCGTGCTGTACCTATCCTGGGGGGAGTGTTTGATGGGGACAGTATAAAGGGAGCTTTACTCTGTATCTAACCCTGTGCTTTACCAATCTCGTAAGTGTTTGATAGGGACAGTGTAGAGAGAGCTTTACTTTTTATCTAACCCCATGCTGTACCTGTCCTGGGAGTGTTTGACGGGGAAAATGTAGAGGGCTTTACTCTGTACCTAACCCCATGCTGTACCTGTCCTGGGAGTGTTTGAAGGGGACAGTGTAGAGGAAACTTTACCCCGTGCTGTACCTGTCCTGGGAGTGTTTGAAGGGGACAGTGTAGAGGAAGCTTTACCCCGTGCTGTACCTGTCCTGGGAGTGTTTGAAGGGGACAGTGTAGAGGGAGCTTTACTCTGTATCTAACCCCGTGCTGTACCTGTCCTGGGAGTGTTTGAAGGGGACAGTGTAGAGGAAGCTTTACCCCGTGCTGTACCTGTCCTGGGAGTGTTTGAAGGGGACAGTGTAGAGGGAGCTTTACTCCGTGCTGTACTTGTCCTGGGAGTGTTTGATGGGTTTGGTGTAGTCAGATTGCTGTTTAAGGTGACTGCCTTCAATCTATCCATAATATGTCTGACATCGACAAAATCATTTCTTTAAAGAACTATTAAGACGAGATCAGGGAATAATTAAAGGGGGCAATTATTGGAATGCTCATTGCTGGTGTCTTTAATTGCCTGTAGGGAACAAATTGTGCTGATCTTTATCCTGATGCAGTGAAGCACATTCGCGAGCAGGTTGTTAGTTGGATGTTGTTTCTGCTGTCACTAAACTGGAACAGGTAGAGCCTGAAGCCCTGGCAGTTGGCTCTGAGACTGGGTCGTGACCTTCGGTTAATTTGTCGATAGTTGTGACTGCAGTGACAGTTTTAACGTCAGGGAAAAGTCTGGAATTGCATTTGCGATCAAAAAGAAGAGGCTGATTCTATCAATGGGTGTTAAATTTCTTGTTACTGTATGAACTGTACTCACTGAATGAAGTCTGACTCTGGCTGTGACTCGGGGTCCCAGCCACTAATTCTATAATTCTCCATTTCTGCAGCTACTACAACCTACACAACTGAGAGATCAGAGCATTTTAAACCCTGCACGGATAAGGACCTTGCCTACTGCCTGAACGAGGGAGAATGCTTCATCATTGAGACGCTGACTGGAAATAATAAACACTGTCGGTGAGTGAACTGAAGCCAATGGTGGTCAGCAATCTGCGGCCTGGGAGCCATGTGCAGCCTATCAGGGTTCTGAGTGCAGCGAACGAGATGTTTTTGTTGACCATTGCCCATGTGCAGGGTTGCCACATTCTGATGATTTCTGTCCGCAAAGTTTATT
The DNA here is from genome assembly GCF_902713615.1 of Scyliorhinus canicula. Lineage (NCBI taxonomy): Eukaryota > Metazoa > Chordata > Chondrichthyes > Carcharhiniformes > Scyliorhinidae > Scyliorhinus > Scyliorhinus canicula. Next base: position 9,846,842 of record NC_052167.1, on the reverse strand, counting down.
TACTACCGTTATGACTGAAGCAATAATCAAATAAAACAAGGGCAAGTGAAGTGGGTGGTTGCTGATTGCTCAGAATATTGATTGTGAGAGCCGTGCGCTCCCTCTGCATCCATTCACGCATGTATATTTCTTTTGTTTTTAACACTTGAAGCTGATGATCATTCTATTAATATATGAATGATTAATCATTTTTAATAACTTTTTATGATATATGTGGCATGTATTAAATGTATTTAATCTTGTTCATGGTTAGCGAACAAGGCCAATTTCGATCTTGCTGTACATCGAGATGAAGGAGGGCCACTCTTATGGTCCACTCAGCAGCCTGGGTTGCCCATCACTGACCCAATGTCTATGAAACTGGGACCTAACTGTCAGTGATTGATAGGAACATTCTGCATAACATGTTTCATCTATCTTTGCAAAGGTGCTGTTGATTAAAATGGATTGAAGAGTTAGCTTGTGGAGCTGGATAATCTGAGCAGCATAGAATTTCATAGAATTTACAGTGCAGAAGGAGGCCATTCACCCATCAAGTCTGCACCGGCTCTTGGAAAGAGCACCCTACCCAAGGTCCACACCTCCTTTAAAACAGAGATGAGATGGAATTTCTTCAGCCACAGAGTGGTGAATCTGTGGAACTCTTTGCCGCAGAAGGTTGTGGAGGCCAAATCACTGAGTGTCTCTTTAAGACAGAGATAGATAGGTTCTTGATCGATAAGGGGATTAGGGCTTATGGGGAGAAGGTAGGAGAATGGGGATGAAAAAAATATCAGCCATGATTGAATGGCGGAGCAGACTTGATGGGCCAAATGGCCTAATTCTGCTCCTATGTCTTATGGTGGTTTAGATTGTGGAGCTGGGGTTGTTCTTGGAGCAAAGGAAATTGAGAGGAGCTTTGATAGAGGTGTACAAGATTATGACAAAGAAACACTGTTGCCGTTAGCTGATGCTACAGAGATCAGGGGACACAGATTTAAGATTTGGGGCACGAGAGAGAGGGAGGATGCGAGGAAGAACATTTAAAACTCTGAGTGGTTAAGATCTAGAACTCTCTGCCTATGAGAAGAGTGGAAGAAGGGACAATCAGTCATTTCAAAGAGAAATTGGGTGGACACTTTCAGGGTCAGTCAAGTGTAGTGACCCCCCCACCTCCCTCAGGTCAGTGCAGTGACTCTTGCTACCAATCAGTGATTACAATTGGAAGTGTGGATTAACAACATATCTGGGATCAAATATGGCCTAACACCTTCATCCCTCAAATATCAGCCCCATCATGGTCCCAGCATATTCTCCTGCATGTGCAGTCTCTCCCTCTCTCGCTCTCCCTCTCTCTCACACACCCCCTCTCTTGTGCTTGGTATGATCACAACTGGGGCTGGGAAAGGGGCTGGTTTAGCACAGGGCTTAAAGCACTGGCACAAAATGGGCTGGTTTAGCACACTGGGCTACATCGCTGGCTTTGAAAGCAGACCAAGGCAGGCCAACAATTCCCATACTAGCCTCCCCGAACAGGCGCTGGAATGTGGCGACTAGGGGCTTATCACAGTAACTTCATTTCATAGAATCATAGAATTTACAGTGCAGAAGAAGGCCATTCAGCCCATCAAGTCTGCACCGGCTCTTGGAAAGAGCACCCTACCCAAGGTCAACAACTCCACCCTATCCCCATAACCCAGTAACCCCACCCAACACTAAGGGAAATTTTGGACACTAAGGGCAATTTATCATGGCCAATCCACCTAACCCGCACATCTTTGGACTGTGGGAGGAAACCGGAGCACCCGGAAGAAACCCACGCACACACGGGGAGGATGTGCAGACTCCGCACAGACAGTGACCCAAGCCGGAATCGAACCTGGGACCCTGGAGCTGTGAAGCGATTGTGCTATCCATAATGCTACCGTGCTGCCCGTGAAGCCTATTTGTGACAATAAGCGATTTTCATTTCATTTCATTCATTTCAGCTGATGTTACTGTTGGACCAACAGGTCCCAGAATGGAACCCCCGGATTAATAGTCTGTTGCATTTTTTTGTTCAGAGACATGGTTGAACAGAGTCATGTGACTTCCAATTAACTTTTCACAAAAGAATAAAACATTTATTGAACATGAAAAGATTGGCCAGAATACAATACTGCTTCACCCCACCTATATCATCACACATGTGAACAGATTTTCAAGGATAACACAAATTACAAAATATATCTTATGCCAAGGGATCCCAAACTGCAGACTGGGAGCCCCTGGGAGCCCGTGAAGGGTCTCTAGGGGTTTGCAGAGTTGGCAGCCACCACATGACTGGCAAACACCTGTTCCAAAGGAGCAACCAGCCAATCACAAGGGTGCTTACCTGTATGAGAGAGGAGGCTGAGTGCCTGTGTGTGAGAGAGAGAGAGAGGGGTTCAGAGTGTGTGTGTGTGAGAGAGAGAGAGAGGTTAAGAGTATGTGTGAGAGAAGGAATGAATGCCTGTATGCAAGAGAGGGGGTTAAGTGCCTGTGCGAGAGAGAGGGGATGAGTGTGTGTATGAGAGAGAGGGGTGGGTGAGTGTGTGTTGTGTTGTGTGTGTGCGTGAATGTAAGAGAGATGTGAGTGCGTGTGTGAGTCAAGTGCACGGTAGCACAGTGGCTAGCACTGTTGTTTCACAGCTCGAGGGTCCCAGGTTCGATTCCCGGCTTGGATCACTGTCTGTCTGGAGTCTGCACGTTTTCCCCGTGTCTGCGTGTGTTTCGTCCGTTTTCTCCCACAGTCCCGAAAGACGTGCTGTTCGGTGAATTGGACATTCTGAATTCTCCCTCTGTGTACCCGAACAGGCACCGGAATACGGCGACTAGGGGCTTTTCACAGTAAATTCATTGCAGTGTTAATGTAAACCTACTTGTGACAATTAAGATAATTATTATTTTAAGAATCAGCTTTCCAACAGAATTCCTCAATTAAAAATGACAAAAGGCAAGCCTTAAGTTTTTTTTTAAATAAGGAAACTTTTTAATTATTACCAGATTACCTACTCCGAAAGTGGTTTCCACTGCCAGCGGTTGGTGTTAAGAGGCCATGGATGGGTGGTTTGGCCAAGGGTTAATTAATGTGAGGGGGCAGCTTGGCTGGAAAATGTATTTGTGACTGTATAATAATAAGCTTTATTATTGTCACAAGTAGGCTTATATTAATACTGCAGTGAAGTTACTGTGAAAATTCCCTAATCGCCACACTACAGCGTCTATTCGGTTACACTGAGGGGGAATTTAGAATGTCCAATTCAGCGAACAAGCACCTCTTTCGGGACTTGTGGGAGAAACCGGAGGAAACCCACGCAGACACGGGGAGAACATGCAGACTCTGCACAGACAGTGACCCAAGGCCGGAATCGAACCTGGAACCCTGGCGCTGTGAAGCAGCAGTGCTAACCACTGTGTTACTGTGCTGCACAGCCTATATGCATAGATATAGCTAGTCAGACACCCTGGGCTAATACGCAGAGTTCCAATATGCAGAGTTCCAGCTCCACTTGACCCAAAAGTCGCGACGCAATTGAATTAATCAATAACTCTTCGAAAAATGTCCTTTGTTGCCCAATATTCAGTCACCGGGTTTGTAAATTTAAACTCAATAAATTTTTATTCAGAACATGAAATATAATGAAATATGCAGCAAATAAAACTGATTTATTATTATCTAAATCCTAATCTCCTAATTTAACTTGCACCCACCCTCAACACCCACACAAGACAGACAAACACAGTGGGGAGGGTTGTAAAAAAACTATGGGTGCGATTCTCCCAAAATTTTCTAAGTTCATTTGTGGCGGGATTTTCAGGGAGTTTCCCATCGACTCTGCCGGTGAGTTCAATACCGCTATTCAATAACACTTAGTCACTTTTTTGGGCCCTGTTTAGGCCACACTTAGAATATTTTTTAACACTGGGGAGCTGAACTCCGAGATCGGGCTGCCTTTTGAAAGGGTGGGTTTGAACGGTGGGGGAGGGCAGCGTAGGTAAGTAGAGGCCTCCAAGGTTGGGTGTGTGATGGATGGGGGTCCCAGAAGGGGGGGTTCTGAAAGGGGGCTGCGGAGTTCCGGAAGTGGGGGTCCCCCAGGGACCACATAGCGGGGTGTCCTCACTTGGGGGGTGTGGGGTAGTGTCCATCTGTGTGGTGGGTGACATTTTCCATGGGCGGGGGACACCCACAAACTTACTTTGAGATCGGGTTATCCTTTCAAAATGGCGGAACCATCTTGGAGTTCAGCTCCCCAGTGCTAAAAAAAAATTCCAAGTTTGGCCTAAATCAGTGAGAAACTCCCCAGGTCCAAAACAAATGACTAAGCGGTGTGCACTCACTGGCTGAGCCGGCCAGAAATTGCCTGAAAACCTTCCACAAATTAACTTTGAAATCTTTTGGGAGAATTGTTCCCTTTGTTTCAGGTGTTTGCTTCTAACACATCGTCCTTCAAACTATCCTTTCAGGTTGAGATTTCTGCTTTCCAGTCTGTAATGGTTTTCACTGTAGATTCATTCAGGTCTCTGCAGTTTCAGAAGTACAGCAATTCACAGCCTTTCGGGAGAGAGAGGGAGATGGTCCTTTCCCCTGACTGTCCAGGATTCAAATTGAGCTTCTTGGGTTCCTGAAAATTATTCCACTCAAGTCGGACCCAATCATCACCTGTTACCAGGCAGAATACGGCCTTTTAGCCAATTCATTGGCCATCAGCCAATCAATCAAACTGAATCAAACTCCATCTCCCGGGTGCCGAGAAGACTGGGTCTTGCTCTCCAAAGCGAGCAGCACCATATACTATGTTGCAACTTCTTGAATTTCTCCTTTTTGCTGCTTGACTTAAAGCTGCATGTCCATTAAATAAAGAAAGACGAAATGAGGAATTCAATCGGAATGACCCCCTACAATAGAAAATACTTGTTTACATTTCATTTCTGTGTTCACACCCATCTTGCCACAAAAAACAAGGGAAATTAACATTGAGAATGTTTGGGAGGTCACGAGGGGTTTTGTGGCTCAAGGTTTGGGAAACGGTCTCACACAATAAAGTTCTTGGTAACTGCACAGTTCATGTAAACCAACAGGACAACTGTGGTCAGACTCGTCACCCTCTGAAACCAAGTGAAGATGCCAACCATCCAACTTCTGTGATTTCTCATCAAATCATCACAGATGCTTATCACACTGTGAGTCACTGTAAACTGACTTCCACACGGGTATTTCCAAACGGCACTCTCAACAAAACACGCCTTGGAATCTTCTTTCAAACAATGCTTTCTCTCGGATACCTTCACCAAGGATACACTCCCAGGATTTCAATCTCTCTTTTCAATATTCCTCTAACTTGGATGCCAATTGCATTCAAGCTTCCATATAATGTCCCAGGTACCCAGTCACGCCAAATGAACAGTCACCAACCTTAGGTTTATTTAAGATATCTGTCTTCTTGCCAGCTGATTTCACCAGTCCTGCACCTTTCAGCTCTGTCTTTAACTGTGAGCCTCTCTCTGACCCTTTCTTTAATCTCAATGGACAGTATCTTTGTTCAAATTCAGTTTTTTGTCGCTTTGATTTCAGTCTTTCATTTCTGGGTTTCATAGACTCATAGAATCCTTACAGTATAAAAGGAGGCCATTCAACCCATCGAGTCTGCAACAACTCTGAGAAAGAGCACCCTACAGAGGCCCACATCCCCACAACCCCACCTAACCGTTTTGGACACTAAGGGGCAATTTAGCATGGCCAATTCAACTAACATGTACATCTTTGGACCGTGGCAGTAAACTGGATGATCCGGAGGAAACCCACACAGACACGGGGGGAAAATGCAAATTCCATTCAGTCACCCGAGGCTTGAATTGAACCTGGATCACTGGCGCTGTGAGGCAGCAGGTATAACCACTGTGCCACTATGTGCCCCTAGAACCTTTCTAGAAGGTTTCTAGAACTATCTGCTTCTTTATCATTTGGGATTTGCATTCTGCCTCTTACTCCATTGTCCTGCCCCTCTGCTGGCAGTTTCTGTCAGAGCTTCTTTCTTCTCCAATATAAGGTTCCAACTGAAACACAAGTGCTTATGCTTTTCAGGGTGGGCCTCTGGTTGCTAAGCAACAGCGTAGTCTTTCTTTAAGCCCTATTTATTTTCATGTCGTAAACCGTTTAATTACATAGCAGGCACAGTTTTAAATAAAATCATTCATGCAGGCAATTTCTTTTAACAAGAAGCTAACTACAGATGTAATCCTTTCTTACACAGAAACAAAATTAAATTTACAGCTATACTTGTTTCTAATACTCACAAATACAAATATGGAATATTTAAACTACCTGGGCACGATTCTCCGCTGCCGACGATGGGTCGGAGAATAGCGGGAGGGCGTCCCCGATATTTTTCACGCCCTCCCGCTATTCTCCCCCCCCCCCCACCCCCACGGCCGCCCCACGACACGAATCGCTGCTCGCCGTTTTTTACGGCGAACAGCGATTCTCCCCAGGCCGATGGGCCGAGTTCCCAGGCCTTTACACCCGTTTTTACGGCAGCAAACACACCTGCTTGCTGCCATCGTAAAAACGGCCACAACATGCCCGTTCTAGGCATCCAGGGCCCCGATTGGCGGTACCACGTAACGGACACACTCTTTCTCCCTCCGCCGCCCCGCAGGATCAGTCCGTGGGGCGGCCGAGGGAAATGACAGCCCCGCGCATGCGTGGGTTGGAGCCGTCCAATCCGCGCATGCGCGGCTGACGTCATTGTGCGCGTCAGCCAGCGTGACGCTTGGCGCGCGGACTTAGCGACGGTCGCTAAGGCCGCGATGCCGTGGTTCACGGGGCCCCGCTGCTAGCCCCGCCCGGGGGGGGGGGGGGGGGGGGGGGAGAATCGGGTCCCGGGAGGGGGCACGGAGGCTGCCGTGAAACATGGCAGTTTCACAGCAGCCTTTACGACTTGCCGCATTTGCGGAGAATCGCGCCCCCTGTTTCTAGATACACTCCCTCGCGCTCCCACTCTCGCCCCCTGTCGCCCTCTTCGGTTGCGCTCTCCCTCTCTCTCACACTCTCTCTCCCTCTTATAAATCTGCATCTCTTCATGACTTTGACTTGTTTCACTGAGCTAACAATATCTCTCTATTCACAAGTCTCACACAGTCTGTACCCTCCACTAATTTCCTCAGTGACGTCTCCCTCTTCACTTGATCTGCACTGTCAGCTCTGTTGTAAACACTCTGTGCTGTCTTATAAATGAAGCATGAAAAAGCTCACGTTGCTGCAGCATGTATCAGCAGTTGTAGGGTTAACGTTGTTCACGTGGAGCTATCCCTGTACTCGCACTTATCTATTCCACAAGGACCGGCATTAGAGAGATCTGTCATCCATTAAAGAGAATTTTCCCTCAGGCTGTTTATTCACTTAATCTATTGTCCATGAAAAATCAGCTGGGTATTTGAAGATTTTGTTTTTGAGGTCGAGTGATGTAGAATTGTGGAGGACCCCTGACGGTGTTGAAGGAGCAGACAGTTCATTATTATTTAACCAAATAATATTAACAATTAACTGGCACAAGAACCAATACATCTTTTACATTTTTACTGTTCTTTTCACTGACTCCTTCCTTATTTTTTCAGTTTCTGTAAACAAATTCTTATGCAGATTTCCTCAATTGTCAAAACTAACCAACTGTTCTTTGAATAAAGAAATTAACATTCCCGATTATCTGACTGCACAGCCAGGAGAGGTGTGTAGTGATGGTGCCACCATATCCCATGCTCTATTTCTCAAGGAGTTAGCCCTCAAAGAAAAGTTCACAAGAATTAGTACCTTTGGAATGGCCAGATTGGGCGGCACTGATCAAAAAGGTTTAAACCCTGCTGAGTTCTGAGCTGATGAATAGAGAACAAGGCTGAGCCGAATGCTCCTGATCACTGAACAGTTATTCCTGTTTGTGCAGTATGTCAGTCACTGTTACCCACTTCACCCCGGAATATCCAGTCAGGGGCAGTGCTTTTAGTGCCATCAGTGTCAATATTTTTTGGAGGTAGGTGTATGGTTGTTTGTGAGTGTCTCTGTGTCTGTGTGAGGCGGGAAGTTGGGTGTTTGGCATGTGGTTGTTGAATTATGTGTGTGTGAGTAGGGGTGTGTGTGGGTGTGTGTGTGGGTATGGGTGTGTGTGAGTGGGGGTGTGTGTGAGTGGGGGTGTGTGTGTGTGGGGGTGTGTGTGTATGTGTGTGTGTGTGTGGGTGGGTGTGTGTGGGGGTGAGTGGGGGTGTGGGTGTGTGTGAGTGGGGGTGTGTGTGTGTGAGTGGGGGTGTGTGTGTGAGTGAGTGGGGGTGTGTGTGAGTGGGAGGGGTGTGAGTGGGGGTGTGTGTGTGTGTGTGTTGGTGGGGGGGCTGTGTATGAGTGTGAGTCGGTGTGTATGTGTGTGTGTGAGTGTGTGTGGGTGTGTGTGAGAGGGGGTGTGTGTGTATGAGTGTGGGTGTGTGTGAGTGGGGGTGTGGGTGAGTGGGGGTGTGGGTGAGTGGGGGTGTGGGTGTGTGTGAGTGGGGGTGTGGGTGTGTCTGAGTGGGGATGTGTGAGTGGGGGTGTGTGTGAGTGGGGGTGTGGGTGAGTTGGGGTGTGGGTGTGTGTGAGTGGGGGTGTGGGTGTGGGTGAGTGGGGGTGTGTGTGAGTGGGGATGTGTGAGTGGGGGTGTGTGTGAGTGGGGGTGTGGGTGAGTGGGGGTGTGTGTGAGTGGGGGTGTGTGTGAGCGGGGATGTGGGTGAGTGGGGGTGTGGGTGAGTGGGGGTGTGGGTGAGTGGGGGTGTGGGTGAGTTGGGGTGTGGGTGTGTGTGAGTGGGGGTGTGGGTGTGGGTGAGTGGGGGTGTGTGTGAGTGGGGATGTGTGAGTGGGGGTGTGTGTGAGCGGGGATGTGGGTGAGTGGGGGTGTGGGTGAGTGTGAGTGGGGGTGTGGGTGAGTGGGGGTGTGGGTGTGTGTGAGTGGGGGTGTGTGTGAGTGGGGGTGTGGGTGAGTGGGGGTGTGGGTGAGTGGGCGTGTGGGTGTGTGTGAGTGGGGGTGTGGGTGAGTGGGGGTGTGGGTAAGTGGGGGTGTGGGTGTGTGTGAGTGGGGGTGTGTGTGAGTATGGGTGTGTGTGAGTGGGGGTGAGTGTGAGTGGGGGTGTGGGTGTGTGTGAGTGGGGGTGAGTGTGAGTGGGGGTGTGGGTGAGTGGGGGTGTGGGTGAGTGGGGTGTGGGTGTGTGTGAGTATGGGTGTGTGTGAGTGGGGGTGAGTGTGAGTGGGGGTGTGGGTGAGTGGGGGTGTGTGTGTGGGTGAGTGGGGGTGTGGGTGAGTGGGGGTGTGTGTGTGGGTGAGTGGGGGTGTGGGTGAGTGGGGGTGTGGGTGAGTGGGGGTGTGGGTGAGTGGGGGTGTGGGTGTGGGTGAGTGGGGGTGTGGGTGTGGGTGAGTGTGGGTGTGTGTGAGTGGGGGTGTGTGTGAGTGGGGGTGTGTGTGAGTGGGGGTGTGTGTGAGTGGGGGTGTGTGTGAGTGGGGGTGTGTGTGAGTATGGGTGTGTGTGAGTGGGGGTGTGGGTGAGTGGGGGTGTGTGTGTGGGTGAGTGTGGGTGTGTGTGAGTGGGGGTGTGTGTGAGTGGGGGTGTGGGTGAGTGGGGGTGTGGGTGAGTGGGGGTGTGGGTGTGTGGTGAGTGGGGGTGTGTGTGAGTGGGGGTGTGTGTGAGTGGGGGTGTGGGTGAGTGTGGGTGTGGGTGAGTGGGTGTGGGTGAGTGGGGGTGTGGGTGAGTGGGGGTGTGGGTGAGTGGGGGTGCGGGTGAGTGGGGGTGCGGGTGAGTTGGGGTGTGGGTGAGTGGGGGTGTGGGTGAGTGGGGGTGTGGGTGTGGGTGAGTGGGGGTGTGGGTGAGTGGGGTGTGGGTGAGTGGGGGTGTGGGTGAGTGGGGGTGTGGGTGAGTGGGGGTGTGGGTGAGTGGGGGGGTGTGTGAGTGGGGGTGTGGGTGAGTGGGTGAGTGGGGGTGTGGGTGAGTGTGGGTGGGGGTGTGGGTGTGGGTGAGTGGGGGTGTGGGTGAGGGGGTGTGGGTGTGGGTGAGTGTGGGTGTGGGTGAGGGGGTGTGGGTGTGTGTGAGTGGGGGTGTGGGTGTGGGTGAGTGGGGGGGTGTGAGTGGAGGTGTGGGTGAGTGGGGGTGTGGGTGAGTGGGGGTGTGTGTGTGGGTGAGTGGGGGTGTGGGTGTGTGTGAGTGGGGGTGTGGGTGAGTGGGGGTGTGGGTGAGTGGGGGTGTGTGTGTGGGTGAGTGGGGGTGTGGGTGAGTGGGGTGTGGGTGAGTGGGGGTGTGGGGTGAGTGGGGGTGCGGGTATGTGTGTGAGTGGGGGTGCGGGTGAGTGGGGGTGTGGGTGTGTGTGAGTTGGGGTGTGGGTGAGTGGGGGTGTGGGTGAGTAGGGGTGCGGGTGAGTGGGGGTGTGTGTGTGGGTGAGTGGGGGTGTGGGTGAGTGGGGGGTGTGGGTGTGTGGGGGTGTGGGTGAGTGGGGTGTGGATGAGTGGGGGGTGCGGGTGAGTGGGGGTGTGGGTGGGTGGGGGTGTGGGTGGGTGGGGGTGTGGGTGGGTGGGGGTGTGGGTGTGTGTGAGTGGGGGTGTGGGTGAGTGGGGGTGTGTGTGAGTGTGAGTGGGGGTGTGGGTGAGTGTGAGTGGGGGTGTGGGTGTGTGTGAGTGGGGGTGTGGGTGTGGGTGAGTGTGGGTATGTGTGAGTGGGGGTGTGTGTGAGTGGGGGTGTGGGTGTGGGTGAGTGGGGGTGTGTGTGAGTGGGGGTGTGGGTGTGTGTGAGTGGGGGTGTGGGTGAGTGGGGGTGTGGGTGAGTGTGAGTGGGGGTGTGGGTGAGTGGGGGTGTGGGTGGGGGTGAGTGGGGGTGTGGGTGAGTGTGAGTGGGGGTGTGGGTGAGTGGGGGTGTGGGTGAGTGGGGGTGTGGGTGAGTGTGAGTGGGGGTGTGGGTGAGTGTGAGTGGGGGTGTGGGTGTGTGTGAGTGGGGGTGTGGGTGTGGGTGAGTGTGGGTATGTGTGAGTGGGGGGTGTGTGTGAGTGGGGGTGTGGGTGTGGGTGAGTGGGGGTGTGGGTGAGTGGGGGTGTGTGTGAGTGGGGGGTGTGGGTGTGGGTGAGTGGGGGTGTGTGTGAGTGGGGGTGTGTGTGAGTGGGGGTGTGGGTGTGGGTGAGTGGGGGTGTGGGTGTGTGTGAGTGGGGGTGTGGGTGAGTGGGTGTGTGGGTGAGTGGGGGTGTGGGTGAGTGGGGGTGTGGGTGTGGGTGAGTGGGGGTGTGTGTGAGTGGGGGTGTGTGTGAGTGGGGGTGTGGGTGTGGGTGAGTGTGAGTGGGGGTGTGGGTGAGTGGGTGTGTGGGTGAGTGGGGGTGTGGGTGAGTGG